>NC_089654.1:15225000-15335000 GCF_037042795.1 Molothrus aeneus
TAAGGAGTGTCAGTGAGAACACACGACCCCCAAGTGGCTCCCCTCCAGCTTCATAACCCCAATTTATTTTTGACATTGCACCATAAGACTGAAATGATTAATCTATAATAGATTATCTCACAAATCTGCAACAGAAGAACAGAGGAGATGATTTGGTCAGGATTTGGCACACTGGCAATGGCATGTCACAGCAAAGGATTTAATGAATAACATACAACAGAAAAACAAACTGGGGAGAGGCTGGGCTATTGCAGAGGGACTTTAACATGGTGCAAGGGAACCCACCAACCCAACAGCTGCATTGATCACTGACCTCTTTGACTTACCACTAAAATTTGAGCAAATAATTTCCATTGGTTTTCCAGAAAGACTTCTCTAAGTGTAGATGTTCCTCACAGTCTGCCTTGAGCTTGCATTTTGTTAGTGCTAAGTACCTATAAACTAGAACTAGAGCTGTTTACCCTACCTTTGTGGTTGTCCTGTGGGGCCACAGCATTTGTGTTATGGAACTGCAAAGTGTAGTTATCTGTGAAAAGTGTTGAATTCCTGGGGGAAACACAAACAATTGGATGGCTATACCATGTACTTGTGCTACTGAGTCCTCCCCTTAATTTCTGAGAGTAAAGGATGTTTGTGTGGAACCTCCTGCATAACTTGCTATATTGTGAAACATTTACCATGGATAAATTTCAGCCTATGGAATTTTAAAAGGGCAAGCATATTTTTTTCTGTGACATGACTACCCCTTGTACCAAACTTAGAAGCCAAAAGCAATCACAAAAAATCAGAGTAACATCCAAGTTCACAGGCACCATTTTCTGGTGACAGTAAAAATGTATTTGCTAGTTAAAAAAAAGTTATTGCCCTTTATCATAATTTTAAAAATTGATTACGAACACTAGAAACTTCAGAAAAAATTCTCTCTCATCTGTCTGACCTTGGCCAAATGCTGAAGAGCAACCATCAACCTGAATACGGGATACTGAAAAATGGAGGGCAGAGTAAAGCATGGTTGTACTGTTATTGCCATTCAATGACACCTTCCTTCTGTAAAATCTCCAATTCTCTTTTTACAGTATTTCCATATTTACTAAGTAACCTGGGATAAATATGTTGGTCTAACCCTGATTTCTGCTATTTTCAGGGAGATTTACCTGCCAGTCTAGGCTGTCTTTTCTGGCATCAGAAGCTGAGCAAAGTTCTCCGCGTAGTAACAGGTTTTATTAGTCTGTAATGCCCCTTCCCTTGACCTGTTTGGACTTCTCTTTTGCTAGTGCTTCTGTCAATCCTTGGCTTTCTGTGTGGGGCCAGTGAAGGTCTCAGACTCAAGACACTTTGGCCAGAACAAAGACTATTAATTTATTTACGTGCACCATCAAGCAGCAATCCTCTTTAAATTGTTGGCCAAAGGCAAAAGGGCAAGTCAGTGCTATGTCTCATGGAACTACAGGAGGACGGTGGCAGCAGGGTAGGTCTGAAAAGGCTGTGGGGCCACAGAACTGCCCCATGAGCCAGCACTGTTGATAGACAGCTGTGACAGACAACATCAAGACACCTCTGTGCTGTAATCTCCAGCCCATCAAAAGGGGATGTTAATAGTTTCACATAGCTGGGGTTTTGTCCCAGAGGTTAAGTCTTTCTTTGGTTCTGTTGGTGTGTCTGGGTGATGGCAACTTTTCCCCTTTAGTCTAAAGGCTCAACAGATGAAGCTTGCCAGGGTAGTGCTGACACCATCCAGCTTCTGCAGCAATGCAGAACATAGCACTGCACAACACAAGAAAGTAAAACAATATTGGAAAATAGGGATGCTGCTGCCACAAATCCTGGGAAGCTTGAATTTAAATATCTCCTGCTCCCTCTGTTGAGGCCATGTTCCTCCCTAGAGGCTTCAGAAATTGGGTTTTTCCCTCATGCTCATCCAAGGTCCAGGAAGGGGTTTCATTTCTCTCTGCTGGGAAGTGAGATATATATGGGGAATTATGCAGGATTTTTGACCTGGTTGACAGCAAAGGCAGCATTAACAGCTAAAATTTAGAGAGCAAAACAGTACTTCAAGCTTTTGGGGGATTGATGCAAGTGGTTCAGCTTGATGCAAATTTCTTTCCATTTACGAGCAATTTTATAGGCAAAAATATTGTCTCCATCTCTACCTCTAGGCACTCCTGACCACAAGCTGAGATCTCACCTACAGACCAGGCATGGTGTGATGTCCAATGGCAGAGATTGCCACACAGCTTGAATTTTTCACATTATATAAAATATATAAAAAATATATAGGGTTTCAGATATCCAATGGAAAGTATCAAGGGCCTTAGCAGACACAGAGGGCTGAAACCATCTGCATTGAAATAGGACTCAGGGCAGGTCTAGGTCAAGGGTTTGGCTCAGAAAGTAGAGAGCAGCAGGGTTTCATTTCTGGCTGTACAAAGATCTGAAATAACCCCCTGACTCATGCCTTACTTCCCATTCATGGCATTCCAACCATGGAAAACCTGTTGTACTTATGAGATGCTAAAACTCCTCTCACGCTTTGGGGTTATATAAATGCCATGAAAACCCACAGAAAGGGACATGGAAAACCAGCATGCAGATCCTGGTCCCAGTCAGCCTGAGAGCCTGTGTCCTACTCTACCACTGCTGCTTCCAGCTCAGGAGTGCAGGTGAGTGACAATGTGTCACCCTCTGCAGCTGATGGCCCTGGCAGAGTCCACAGAGTTCAGGGGTCTTGGCAGTATGGTTTAAAATGTAAAGCAGTGGTCTTTTCTGTTGTTGTTTTTGTGAAAGCCAGTAATCACAGAACTAAAGCAGTTGGATGAACCACAATTTACTACCATGAACTCCTCTAGTCTGTGTTTTCCTAAAGGTAACAACCATAGATGCTGAGATGGCTGCACTTTGGACAAAACAAATGCTGTAACAGGATGTAGCTGTAACAAATCTGTCAAAGCTCATAAACAAATAATCATCCATTTAATCACTAATTATTAATCCAATCCTGATCTTTGTTACTCAAAATGAACTGTTTAAAAAAAGTGATACTTGTTAGTCTAAAGCAATTTAAAAACATGAGTCCAAAAGTAATGCATTGGTTTACTGTGGAACAATCCATCTGTTATTACAAGAAAATTAGGACAGGAAAAATAAATCTTATCCCATGAAATCAGCCATATGAGAGAAGATTCCTTTTGAAACTGCCCCCACATGAAATTCTAACCTGAGTGCTGAAGGAAGCAGACAAGCATTAATGAGCAGGACCACAGCCTGCACCATATTCCTGCCCCTCTAAAGCAGCAGAATTACAAAATGGAAGGGCATGAAAGAAATTACAGATTTGCTACAGATATCTGCTGCTTAGTGCCTAAAAAATTTAGTTTATGGAGCCTCTTACTCTGTGTATGGAAATGAGTCAACAGCAGAAGCACTTCTGACCTCCTTGAAGATTTTTAGCATCATCTCAACCCTTCTTACAATACTTCCAGGCTAATAATATTGTATTCTATTTTTAAAAGTCAAAACTGTATATATTTCAAATTTGTCAAATGACTGGACAAAGCAGTGTTAAAAATTCAACTGCACTAATTACTAGCTGAGCAGCATAAAAACCTCTGAATAAATGTCAGTCTAGGAGATAAGCTCTTATCTTAATCTAATGACTCCACAGACTTAATTTGTCAGGCCAGCCTAGTTGATGAAAAACAGGTTTCTATTCTCCAGTGTTAGCAGCCACATCTTTCCAAATCTTTGAAGCTGGATAGTAATACCATCAGTGTCATCCTGCAAAAATCTTGTGACCAAGCCAATTCCATTGCTATTGTCCTGTTACACTAATTAAAGTTGTTTTACCCCCATCAGTGTGCAATAGGTGAAAATGAAGGCAATTTATTTTTAGATTTGTTATATTCTGGGATAATCATTCTTGCTTCCCATTGCCCACAACGACGTGTTAATATTTGCAGCTCTCTCTCATTATCAGAAAGTCAGGCTTTTTAGCAGGGCTCCACAGACAGCACAGTGCTATCCCAGGACAATTCCTGAGTGCAGACAAAGCACACAAGTATCTGTGTGTGGTTTATTTGTGTAGAGAAGAGTAATTTTGAGCTCAGCAATGAATTTGATCTTAAGAGATGATTTTAGGTTTTTGAAATTTTTTATCTAAAGGACAACTTGACATATTTAGAACTAAATGCACCAAATGTTTACAGTGTTTGGACAAAGTGGGTTAACAAATAGAAAAAAAGAAATTAGCTGCAGCCAGTGTTTCCAGTCCCCCAGTCTTCAACTAACTCTTCTAATGGGAACTTGGTAGGCCTTTTGTGCAAAGTGCCCCATTTCAAAGGATATAATTTAAGCATGGTACTCTTTATCCCAACCCCAAAACTTAGAGGGATATGCTTGGGTTTGAGGAGTTGGAAGATGATGATATTCTGATGATACCCAGGAAGATGACAAAGTAACAAAAACCTGATGAAAATAACAGTGCTAAGGTGCAATCTACTGAGGCAAATCCAAGAGGCCAGTCCTGCTCTGGACTCTGTTGGCATTGACATTATGAACTTTATCAATATTAGATATATTAAGATATTTACCTGCTCTGTTGTATCTGGTTTTATAGCAGTGCAACTCCACTGGCTTCAGCAGCATTTCACACCATACAACCAGGAAAAGGGAGTGGAGAGTTAGCCACCTTTTTCTGTTATTACAAAATCCCTGATGCCCAGAACTGATTGCTCTGAAGCCCACATTACTTCCCAGACTGGCAGCAGTGCAGGGTCAGAGCAGCTCTGTGTGGGTGCAGCACAGGTCATTCTGGGATTTGTTTTGGAATGCTTTAGAAGCATTTCACTGTTTGGCTGGGAACACCCTCTTGGATAACACAGATTTAATCAATTAGATGACAAATGTCCATCCTCTTGGGTGAGAACACTGCCTACTCGCAAATTTAGTCTAAGTAGGACTGCAAGGGGACCACACAGGTCATGTGCTGGCACATCTACAAAAGTATTCAGGAGCTCGTCCACATACATTTTCTTTTCAAAGGCTCATGTGTGAGCATGGACAGCCAGTTTAGCATCTGAGTCATCCTGGCTGTGATGTGAGTTGGGTGCCAATACTGCAGCAGCCAAAGCCTTCCAGCCTGTGCATGCAGGCCATGCTGTCTAGTTGGGCTTCACCTGCAGCAGCGCAGATCCTCAGCAGGGACAACACAGAGGCTGAGAAGAAGGGTGGGAAGCTTCATAAGCTGCAAAAACCTTTAAATCAGAAACTGTAATTACCCCAGCTAATTGAGTTCTGCATCTGATGTATAAAATGGCCTCATCCTGGCTAACACATCATTGTTTATGGCATCTTACTCTTAGTTGAGAACCCTAATACATCTTTTTTCCTGTTTTACCCACAGCCCCGCAAAGGAGCAGAGTTTGCAGAGTAGCGCCAGGTGAAGTGGTCACGGTCCCTAATGTGACCCAGAATGACAGGGCTGCTGGATAAATTAGAGGCAGATTTCCACAGATATATGAGCTCCCCTGAACACAGATCAGTACCTACTTCTGATTTTTAAAGCTTCTAGGATCCATGTTGTCATTGGCAGTTGAAAGTACAAGGGTTTTGGAAAAAAACCCAGAGCCTGAAACGTATTTAAGCACTGTTGTCTACTGTTTCCTTGGATCAAGACAACTGAAGTCTTTGAAAGCACGAATAATAACAGCAATAATAAACATTTGATGCATGGTCTGCAAGCTTGAGGCCTCATCTGACCAAAGCTGAATTTATATTCATTGATTTAATCATGGAAGTGATGGTCCACTCTGAACATGCCAAATTCATTTATGTTAGGGCTATGGCCTGGAACAGCATTTTTTTACTAAGCATTAATGGCTCCTCATTTCTCCTGCTCTGAGTCACAGTTTGAATCTACAGGCCATTCCCAACACAGCTGAAACAGAAAATGAACACATTGAAGTGAAATTTTCTGAATGATATTTGAACTCCTTCTCTCTGATAAAATCCCACCTATTGATCCAGTCAAATGACTGCAGCCTCCTCAGGTCCATCCTGCAAAGTCTCCTCGACCAGCTTATTACCATAATTCTTCAGGTGCTCTGTGTTGTCTTTCAGTAGAGGACAGATGCCAGCTAATCAAGTTGAAAAAAATGAAAACTCCCATAGATTAAATCCTAGCACTGGTGAAAGATATGGCAAAATTCCCATGGAAACCAGTGACTGCTTGTCTCTTAAGACATTATCTCAAGTCTGAATTGCCACTGGAATACTGGATTCCTGAGTTATGCAATGAGTTTACTTGGAATTAACAAATTTATTGCCCTTTCCTCAGCAGCTGGAGCAGTGAAGGGGCTGGCTCACACAGGAGCCATTCCCTAGGGGTGCTGTAGTGGGATCCAGCTGGCGTGGGTCAGGCTGCCCATGCTTCAGGAGACTTTGTGGTTTCATGGCTCCCTTTGCTCCCTCTATACTCTTCAACACTTGCTCCTGTCATCCCGCTACAAAAAAAGTTTACCTGCTCTGGCCTGCAAAGGAGCCCTGCTATTTTTGGACTGCAGCCTATAAGAACAACTTTGGGTGCTAAGGAAAAACAAATCATTCTGAAAGAACAAAACTGGGTCCTTTATGGAAAAATATTGTGACTCCCAATCAGAGGGCTGTGGATCCAGATCAATTTCCTAGCAAAGAGGAATAACTCTAATCTAAATGTAAAAAGGGGTCTGTCATGGTGAGATACAAATGTAGGGGTAGCTGCCAGGTTTGAGATTGGTCTTGATGAAGTATTAGTGCTGACAAGCCAATAATGAGCTAAGGCCCATGGTGAGGCTGGCAACAGGCTGGGGCCACTTGGCTTGACTAAATGAAGTCCAAATGCTGGCACCACAGCTGGAGGCAGGACAAGCAGAGTCAGAAGGAGCAGGATTTCTTTCTTGATTTGCAACAAGAATGTGACTCTTGGGAATGTTGTGTGCAGAGTCAGGATCCTTTCTACCCAGCAGACTCTGTGATTCTGTGATTTTGGCCTTGGTAAATGCACACTGACGATTTTCCATTTCTGTTCCAAAGGGAATCTCCAACCACTCCCAAGTGCCAGTAACTATTTCCCCTGTTATGGGCTCAGTTTCCCTACACTCTTTGGGAGAAGAGGCAGATAATAGAGGGAGCAGTAGAGCTACACTGATTCTTGGGACTGACAGTAAAGGTACCCACTTAATAGACTGAGTGAGGAGACTCAGATTTGCTTGCAGAATCCCATGTGAATTGCACTATTCTTCCAATCAAAGTGATCGTGAGAAATTCTGATTTTCAATTCTTTTTTTCTTTTTTTTTTGCATATGGGAAAGAGGATGCCTTTGTGCAATGACGGTTTAAAAATACTTCAAAAGAACTTGAATCAGTCCATGGCTGCACTATATACAAATTAAAATAATTGATTTTTTGGCAGCCTTTTAAGAGATCTATAAATTAAAGGGATTTCTGATACATTTTGGGAGACTTTATTTCATGCTGGTTTTCAGAGTGCCCTCCCTCCCAGAGCTGAAAGTCAGCCACAAAACCAGACAGGGCCTCTCATTTGCTCTGCCCTCCTGATTCAGGTGTCAGAGTATCTCCTTCAGGAGTGACCATGGTTGGGCATGGTGGGTCCTGGAACCCTGCCAGCTCTGCACCCTTCCCTTTCATTTCTGCTTTGAGAACTTTACATCAAGAAATAGAAACTGCCCCAAACCCACCCCTCTGACAAGTTAGTTTCTCTCCTTTTCTCCATTAGTAGAAACCGATTCCCTCATCCAGTTTGTGTTGTGTTGCACCTGGGCTGTCCCCATTCTGTGCTCTGATGGCAATGGGTTCAGTTCTATCTGTGATGACCTAAAAATAGCACTCAATTAACATTGCATTTCAAGAATTGGAAAATTTCCCAGAAGTCCATTCTTTTTTTCTTTTTCTGTTTCATTACATTTTACAGTAATAATACACAAGCCTGTAGAAAACATGACGGGTAATGAAAAAAATGTAATTAATATAAGCAGTGTAAAGCATTTTTTTTCCCTCTGTTGTCCTTGCAGAAAATTACTGCTTTAAACTGAGCAGGATGTGAAAATGCATAAAGCAAACAGTAATATGCTGTGGTTTGTAAATATCTTATGCAAAATAGTTAAATCAACTGCTGTTTATTTTTCTTACTTTGTGTCACAAGCTCTTTCTTTTTGTTCATGACTTTTTTCATTTGCTCTCTTTTGGGGGTTTGCTCTCTTTCATCTTAAGAAAGTCACTGACTTAACTATATTTTTTTCTGCTACAGCTAATTCTTCTCACCATCTCCTCCTGTTTGCTAGCTCTGAAATGCAACATACTCTGCAAAAGTGTAGTGAGCCAGACCCTCACTATACTGAGGATCTGGTCTCGTTGTTTTGAGTTTAAAAAAAAAAAAGAAAAGAAAGCACTCTTATGCCACAAACAAACAACTAATTATCCCAAATCCTGCAACAACATTATGACTAACTAGCATTCCTGACTAGCATTACTGTAGGATTCCACACTGTTTTAACAAGGCTGCCTTGCCACAGTTTGGGATGGGCTGTGAGCAATACACACACAACATTAACTAGTATGGCAGAGTATATGCCACCTCTCCTTGGAATATTTCTCTCTGGCTATCTGCAGAACTTGTAATACCCAGCAATGTCTGAAGGTCACAGCAGAGTTTCTGAGCTGAAATACAAAACAGCATTCCAAACACATCTTCTGTGGCCAGACAAGAAACTGCTTATGGTTTATTTTCCCTCCCCCCTCTGCACAGCTGACATCCAACATTAGTTATTGTTTATTTTTGTCTTGTTCCTGGTTCTAAAGGTTTCCCTTATGGCCCTGATTTATGTGAACTTTCAGATATCAGTTGGGGCTTTTCTGCCTTATCCCCTCTGATGTAGCTGGTTCCCCTGTGAAGGTAGGTTTCCCCAGCTGAAGATCTGTTCCTCTCTCCTGTGGCATTCTGTGCAGCCATTTGGAGTCCCAGATGTAGGAAATGAAATAATCCACGCTCATACAGTCATGAAAGTGCCCATCTGGCACACAGGAACATCACGCATTGGAAGCACACAAGCGTGAGCTCACTTTTGTTATGGCATTTCATAAACAGAGATGCAGTGAGCCAGCAAGTCAGGTCCTTTGGATAATAACAATCGTCTCCATCACATGTTGTGTTTAAAAAATAAGCAAAGAAAAAATCAAGATAAACTGGAAAAATTTGCTATGAGGAGAAATTTCTACTTACAAACATTTTTTTCCCAGCGTCCTGCTGTACTTATACCTCTCTGGCTCTCTCCACTCTCTATGTAGATTTAAGACAATGGTGACAGCTGAAACGTAGCCAGTTAACTCTTAGTTAGCTCTGAAATCACCTCTTCCTCACTGTTCAGCTAAAGGAAGAAAACATTAGATCATACTTACAAAAGTGAGTCCTATAAAAACAAATTGCATGTTACTGCTTTCTTATCACTACATAAAATTCACAGAAACAGTCTAATAAATGACCTCACCACTCAATTTTGAAGTATACAAATTAAAGACAGCAACAGATAAGCCAAGAGAGATTAATGTACAGTGTGTGTGCCTGTATGTGTGTTTGCATGCCTCTTTGAGGATATACCCATATGCTGTTGACATTCAACCTCTGGAATTATAATTAGGGGAAAAGGCAGATGTGTAAATTCATCTTGCTGGGCAGCATATATATGTTGCACTAGTCCCTGATTAATTCAGTACTTGAACACTTGAACACATTTACTCTAAGACAAAAGGTTTCTGTGGGATATGTTGGCTAATAAAGGGGTAGAATATGATGAAACAATGAACAGCCCAAAATGATGGACTAAGTTCAAGACCAGTAAGCAAAACCCAGGACTATTTATACTATTTTAGCTTTGCAAAGTAATTGAAAAAAGGCATTCTGGGCATTTTGTTGGATGTCATTGCATGCTGTAAAGAAATCTTGGGAAGTATTAAACTTCTCAAAACCCCCACCATTAATTCTTCGGACAGTGCTGGGTCTTCAGAGGGATTGTTGCTCAAAGGGGTGAGATTTTTAAGATCAGGAAAGAGCAGAAAGAGGTGTCAGGTCTCCTAAACCGTTGCTGGAAAACTATGCCCATTCCAAAGTGGGGACGTGGGCCTGCCAGGGGCAGAGGCCTGCCACTCCATTGTTTATGAATATTATAAATTATGGATAAGACTAAAAGAAAATAGTATCTGAATTTTACATGACCCAGTTTTGTATTGTATTTAGCAAACAATATCTTGTCCAGTATATTTTAAACACTAAGTTAGGAAAACAATGGGATGTTTGTAAATATGATAGACCATTACAATATACTGCTTCTCATTTGAAAAGTCATTTGTGAAAGAAATGATTATTGACCCATAATATGTAAATGATTGAAATACAGAAATTAATATTTGGGTCAACTCATGTATTTTTCAACCATGAAATGAAAAGTTCAGTATTCACATTGCAATTCATACATGAAAGCATTACAGCACTATTACTTGGCTATTGGATTAATTTATTATTGTCTTAGTTAATGACATACAGAGTTATATCTCTACTTTCAAATGAGGAGGAGGCATTGTATGCCACAGTAATGTTTCAACCCAGGATGTCCCTTATTCTGGACTCTTTACTGGTGACAATAAGCCAAATTCAGAGCTGATACGGAAGGAAATAAACAGTAACACCACCATGAAGGAGGTTTAGCCCTAATGTACCTTAAAGGTTGCACTGGAAGGACTGGCTCCTGCACTGGGGCTCCTCTGCTCTGCCTGGGCTTGATACTCATCTCCTTCACTTGAGTTTTACCCAGTGTGATGATCTCCTTATTTGCTGCAAATAATTCAGAAATACAGGATCAGTGCATTTGGTGCTGTGAGGTAGAACCCTCATTCTAAGGTTCTGTTTCTGCTCCCTCCTCCTTTTCCCTGAGTCATGGGGAGTCTGTGGCAGTGTGGGGTTCCTAACTGCACTGTGGGAGTACTCACTCTTTCCAAAGGAGCTGCAACAGGCCCCTCAGCCCAAGGTGACTTTCATTCCAGCGAATTCATTCAGAGCTCATGGAACACGCCAGGTTGTGGCCCCAGAGGCTCAGGTGCTCTCTGTCTCCCCAGGAGTGTGCAAGGCCTGGAGCAGCAGGCCAGCCTCCTCCCTGGAGTGGCACGAAGTGAGCCTGTAATGAGGCACTTCCCCAGCCACTCAGAGCAAAGGTGCCTCAATAAGGTTGTCCATAAGGGCCAATCCATGCAAGCTAGACCTGCAATATATTTGGCTCTTGGACTATTATCCATTACATTTCAAATGCATTGCCTACCAAGCTTAGCTGGATTGAGTCTGACTTAAGATCAACCATCCAAATAATTCATTAGTATCCTATAAACTGTGTGCTCCATCTTTGTGGCTTTTTATGCAAAAGTAAACAATGCCTCATTCTTTGTGCCATCAGGTATTGTATCACTTGATGGGTCTATCTCCTTAAAGAGATGCATAATTTAAATACAAATAAATGTATGAGTGAAATCCATGTAGAATGATATTCATGACAGGCAAAATGAATGAAGAAGAGATGGGCAAAACAATTTAGATAATACCCAAAAGCAAAGCATCACAGCTAAATCAGGATTAACCCATGAAGCATGATGTGTTTCATGAAATGACTTTGGTATAGTCTAAAATGACAATGACTCAAATGAATTAAAGAAGGGCAGCATTGCATCAAGTTTGCTCCACTGTTCAAACATGTTACACACGTACTGGATCATGTCTACAGAAAAGAGCCTGATTTGTTTTTTAGTTAAAATGATATATTATTATATTTGCACATATTTTACAGACAAAACATTTTAAATAATTATTTTGCACAAAACTATTTTATATTCTAGATAGAAATTATTTTAAGCAGCTTTAAAAGGCAATAGACCCAGCTCTACATGGCTTGCAAGATAAGGTAAAGAAAATCACAGTTAAAAGGCATGTTTGGGTGGTGAGGAACAGATGTGGTACCCCAGCACCACATAAAATGGTGGTGAAAGTGAAGCAGGGGTAACGGTGGTGGTCAGTGATGTAACTATTGCCCTCATGGTGTGATTTAGAAACTGCCCCCACTGGTCAGCTCTAGGGGAGGGGCAACATCCCCCTGGTCCTGCCCAATTAATCATCCTCTGGTTTTCTTAGTCTCTGGTGCAAAAGGCAGACCCAGATGACTAATTCTGGCAATAGAGGCCCTGCTTGTCAACGAGACCTCCCTTTGACAGAAGCGTGATTTGGTTTTAATTTTCTTTCAGCCCATTCATTTATTTGAGGCTAATGGCTGACATGAATCACAGCGTTCGAAGGGAGAAGCACGATTTGCACTAGCAGCTAAAAGGGATGGCATGTCCACCAGGGATGGCAGGAGCTGAGGCTGCAGTTTCTCAATGCTTTGGACACACAACATGGGGATTAGCAGAGCGACTGCTCCAAACCCAGTGTCCTGCCCTGCTCCCAGGGAGGGCAGCACCAGCTGAGAGCAGCCAAGGTGTCAGGGGAAAGTGGTGCCGTTTTGCAATGCATTCGGTGGGAGCCCCAAACTGACAAGGTGATGATTACTGCGGCCCCAACCAAGGGTGGCCTTTGTTTAACTTTACTACTATGAGTAAGCTGATTGACTTCACTGGGCTCGCGTGCTTAAAAGTTCTGGCTGTGTTAAAATACTTGGTGGGCCAGGGAATGATGGGTGGTTAGCACCTTGCTGGGCACAGGCTGGGACAAGCCTCGCCCTGAGCCTCTGCAAAGCGGGTGTGCCCAGTCTGTGGCTGCACCTCCCCACAGCCCAGTAACGCTGGGCATTGCCTAAATCACCAAATACCTTGCACTGAGGCAAATAAAAATAACAACACAGTTAGCAGGAGTCAGTCCAGCTGACTCTGTAAGAAGCTGCAGAGTTTCAAAATCAATCTTGAATTTACCTCTAACCTTGAAAACAAAACTAATTGCAGAATGTAAGACTCCCTGAACATGATAGGAAACTTGATAGGAAAACCTAGGAAAAAACACATACACTTTGGATAAACCCCCCATTTTAATTGTATCAATTCTGCCAATTAATGATAATGGAAGAGCAGCCCAATTAGCTAAATAGCTAATAGTTTTATCAAGCAGAGGCTGGCAATTTAAAGCAAACAAATTCATTCTAATTTTATCCCCTTGCACACCAAGATGTTTAAAGGATAATGGGGGATCCAATAAAGGATATTGCTCAAATAGAGCTACATTTAAATCACCTAATGGCTTTAAGAGTTTTACCCCAATTAACAAAGAAGAAACATGAACATCATTCAGTGACTTCCAGCATAATCTCCATTAAAGAAAATCTTCATTAAAAAAATAACATATCCTCCAACTAAGGGCAAAATTGAAAACATCACTGACTTTTCCCTTAAAAACAGTGACTTCTCCCAAAACAAAGGCTCCTCTGTAACAGCAAAAGTATCAGAGAAAAAAGACTCTCATGTCTAAGCCTCAGTATATAAATCATCTTCAAACTGTGGTCATTAGTTTTAACATAACAGTGGATTTGAATAAAGGAGATTGACCTATCTAACATATTTAAGACCAAATCCTACTGTTACCTAAATCTGAAATAAGTTAAGGCTATTGAAGAGAATCAAAAGCCTTTTCAAAACCAATAGCCAGAACAAATTCCCCATGATCATAATTTTGAGGATAAAAAATCCATTAAAGTGATGTCTTTGATTGCTATTAATGAAGCAATCTGGAATAAATCCAGAGTGATACATATGGATAATCGAATCTCTCATTTTCTCACATTTTACAGATTTGGGCTCTGATTTATGTGACATTGATGGGCAAAAGGCTCCTTTCCTTTTGACTCTGGGCTGCCCAGCCTGGACAGCTGATGGCATGGTCTCTAAAGGGAGCTGGAAGAACAATGAACTCAATGCTCAAAGAAAGAAGAGCTCAAATAAATCGACTTCCAGCCTCAACCATACATCCCCAAATATCTCTCCTTCACTGCAGGTCTTGTGAAGGTTACAGTGGACTGCAGAAACCACCAAAGTGCTGCTAATTAGCTAGCACAAAGCTCCCTCCTTCCTCAATATCCCCCTCATGGCTCAGAGGTGCTTGGCACTCTCACTGCCCTGCCAGGCTCAAGCAGAGACAGGGATGTCACCCACGGGGCAGAGGTGGCCTCCAGAAAAGCCCCAGGTAAAGCCTTTGGCTGAAGATTAGCTGCTTTTGGGGGAAGGTAGAAAGACTTTCCCTTCATTGTTAAGCTCTTGTTTGCCCAGTCAAGCAGTAAGAGATTTAGGCTTCTCTCTGCCCTTTTTTATTTTTAAATAATGTCATGAACTCAGAGACAATGAACCCCCCTCATTCCTGGAGCTGTTGCCAGCTAGCTTCTACCTAGAAGCAGGGTGGGCGCAGAAGGAGCCCTGTTCTTCTCTCTGCCACTCACAATGCCAACCCCAAAGTTTTACTGCTCTCCTTCTCTGCCCTTCTCTTTTCAGACAGATGATTCCAGCACCTAACCCTCAGCACCAGTTTTATATCCTGACAGGCAGCAGTCTCTCCCTCCCCTGCACACCCTGCTGCAGTCAGATCCCCTCCATAAGCCACCCTGCCTTGCCCCTCCATCTCTTCTCCCACAAGGCTGTCATCTTACCTGGTGCCTTGGTATCTCTTGCTAAGCTGACCATCCCTATTCTGGCTCCCTTGGATTTGCTGAAAAAGTTGCCACTCATCCCAAATTTTGAAAATTTCATCAGAAGACCAGTAGTGCTAGAAAGAAATAGAAAGTTTTCATCGGTGACTTGGCTATTTTGCTGCCTGTAATTTCTCTCTAGGGTAGGTGTCCACCTCCTTCACCTTTCCCTAAAGTCAGAATTGCCTGTGGTCTGGAAACTGTCACATCCTGCAAAATGCTCCTAACCCCATGCCACAAGGCCAGGACTGAGCCCCCATCTCTGAGCAACACTGCCTCAGTCAGAATTCAATAACATACTTGTATTATATGAACTGGTAGGAAGGGATTTTTATTTGAAACCAAATTTTAGATTTCAAGCAAGAACAAAAAAGTTAGACAGCAGGTCAATACACTTTGTACAGATATCACACTATATTTTGAACTTTCACCTTCATTATCATGCTAAACTATCTTTGAGTCAAATTTAATTTCACAGGTGTAACAGTTCCTTTTCCTTCTAATCTACTGACTGCACACTGAAGGCAAAAGCTCATGGGTTGAGGTTTTTTTATATACTTTTATCCAAAGCAGACTTTAGAAGTCTGATCTATATGTAAGGAATAGTTACTAACAGAGCCATCTGCCTCTCAAATAGATGAAATTATATTTAAAACTTTCATTCTGACTTCACAACCAACTGACAATCTCCCGTTGCTCCCACTCTTGCAACTCTTTTCTGCATTTAGATGCCACTAAATGATATGCAACTCCAAGCTGGTTTCTTTTACAAGTGCTGCATCTATCATGTCAGTCAACATGGATCCATGTGTCAGAGGTGTCTCTTTGTAAAAGGATGCCCTTGGGTGACCAGGGTCAGTAAAAACTGCTGGTTTTCCTTATCACAGTGCAATTAGGACAGAAGCTGTCTCCTTTTCAGACTCACTAAAAATGAGGGAAACATAAAAACCTAAGATCAAGAACACAAGGCTGAAAAAACCCAACTATTCCAATATTTTATGACTGCTAATTACCAGTAGTGGATGTTCACAAGCAGAAGTGTAAGAACAGGCCAGATACTGAAGTTTGGCCAGTGTTATGTACCTGTGGCCTAGGCAATCTTGTTCAGACTTGGGCAGCATGTGGTGAGATTACCAAAATCTTCAAGCTAGACTGGAGGCCAGTTGTTGACAATTCTTGAGGCTATATAGAGATGACTGTTTTAATATTAGAGTACAATTATTTTTTCCTACTTTTTAGTGATCTGAAATGATACCTGCAGCTCATCTAAATGATCTTCATTGTTCTTTATTGCCCATGGCACTTTTCCTCAAACCCTTTAATCAGCTTGAATCTGAGAGGTGAAAGCAGACACTTTACCATGAGCTTTTTAGAACTTTTGCGACACAGTAGCTCTGGACACACCTGTGAAATGTTAAGACAATTGTTAGGAAAATTAGGAGAATTAAAGAAGTTGAACCAGCAATGGTAACATCAATATTCTCTAGTAGTGATGGGAGAGAGCAACCAATTCCCTACCAACATTTGCCCTTGCAGATGGGTGTTTCTAAGAGCAAAAGTGCTAAGCCCTGGCATTTGCAGGATGGTGTGGAGATTGTGGAGCAGGCTTCAGGAAGATTACCAGTCCCAGCTGGGTGATAATCTACAATGGCCACAGTGCAGGTAGACATCTCCTCTAATTTAAGGAGTATGCTTAGACAAGTATTTGGGAGATTCATTAATGAGACTTGACCTGGAAAGCACAGCATCTTTCATCTGTATGGAGGCAGTGAGTAAGATGAAAGGAGCATCTGGGGAGGAGTGACTCAGCCTGCTGAGCCCACCTGTCATGGCCCCGAGAGAGAAGAACCTCTTCCCCATGAAGTAAAGCTATCAAAAGTTAAGAGGATTTCTTTGCAGCCAGACAGGGTAAAAGAAGGGATATGTGAAATTTTCTTCACAGGGTTGTTAAGATCTCTACTAGCAAAACTAATGGGCAATGTAGCAAATCGTAGTCATAGTATTTTTTTAAGAAACCAATGCCACTAGTCAGCTCTGGAACACAGATTGAAAAATACAAAAGCAGTTATGAATTCCATTTGCTTTTTTTGAAGCCAAAGGAATTTTACCATCAGAGAACAAATTCTGCTGCTAGTTACAGTGATCCAATTCCAGTAAAGCTGACAGAACACCTACAGAATTACTAGTATGAAAGCAAACAGAACTATTACTACTTCAGGTACAAGAAGAATCTGCTCCAAGCCCCTGGAATTCATATTAGGCTGTGATGAACAGATATAACTACAGAAATAACAATCTCACTGAGTTGAGTAAGAGCAAGTAAGAGAGAGAAACCCAATTTATGATGTTCTACCCCTTAAAAAGAAACCTGAACACACAGCTTATTTTATAATTAAACGTGTTACCTGCAGAACAGTTGCACACACTCATTTACACAGGATTTGGTATACATCTGTGCTCTTCAATAGATTATTCCAAACCTTGAGTATTTCCTATAATTAATGTCAATATGCTTGGCTTATTTGTTATAAAAGAAGAGTTTCTAATTAGCCTTTTTGATGTGCAAAACTTCACTATTTCTCTCTAGTGTTTTTCAGATCATGTTTCTAATTTTATACTACTAAGTGATAGTAAGACTTAAGACTAATTCTGAAAGTGGTTTAAATTGCATGTATGTGACAACTAGGCCTTGACCTGGCACTCACCATGGGGTGAGGTCCTCCTGCTATGAGCAATGTCAGAAGTCCACATAATACTAACTGGCCTTGTGACAAGTCAAACATTCCAAATTCCTATTAAATTCAACCAACACTTTGCATATTTCCCTTTATTATAGTGACATATACAATTTACCTTTAAACCCAAGCAAACCCTACTTGCCTTCACTGAACCTCAGGAGAGTCTTTGGGAAGAACAAAACCTTCACAGCACTGCCATTCAGAGGCTTATCACAACACACCAGGGACACAAGTAAATCTCAAGCAGTAGAAAAGAGCACAACTGTAGTGAGCTGCCTCGATGTAGCAATAAAGAAGGTCGAGGCGAGCATTCTTTTTACACCAGTCAACCCTGCAGATAGACCAGACAAATTAAGAAGTTTTTGCCAAGCCAAAGGATAGGTTCTATCAGCAGCAAATAACAGGAGGGTGGAAAGTTTGTGTGCAGACTCGTATCACTTACCTCTCTTTTTCTTGGGAAGAACTTAGCACTGAATTTACATTTAAGTAAAACCATGGCACAAGATTGATTGGATGCCTACTGGAAGCAATTGGAATATTTTCTTTTTACTTTGAATCTTGGATTTAACTAAATGAAAACAGAGCAAGGCTTGGTCTGTGGAGGCATACAGAAAAAAATTGTGCTTCTCTATCAAATTGGACATCCAAAGCACTTTCATGAATGCTGAAACAAGATGTGAAATTCCATGACAAGATCAGGTTTTCTTTCCCACTCAGCTCTCATTTAACACAAAGAGGCTTATTTTGCATATCATGGGGCCTTAGATCCTGAGCATTAAATATAATAGCTTCCCTAGAAGCTTTATAGCCTTGGCAAGATAGTATAGATTGGCCTTGTTGGTTGATTTGTTAATTCAAACAAGAATAACACATTTCTAAAACTTTGGCCAAATTAACATCTTTTTGACTGTTCCAATGAGCTAATATCACAGTAGAAACCTGGAAGCAGTAGTCAAGTCTTTGATGATTTATTTAGTAGGAGTCATCTTGTAGCTAATTGTCTGCGATTTTTAACCTCATTCATGTGCACTGCTGATTCTTCTTCCAGCATCTGCAGTTTTCTCCTCAAGCTTTCTTACATCTCTGTGTGCATCATTTCCAGATGGAAACTCAACTCAACTTCATCACAGTATTCTTATGAACTTGCCAAACCACATTCAAGATCTTCAGACTCAAAAGTAAAAGATAAAATCATCCTCAGAGGGCACCTCACCCTTCTGCACCCAGGTACATGAAAAAAGCAGAGCTTTAGGCTCTGACATTTTACATTAATGATGAGTCACAGCGTAGGGTTCTTTAGTTTTTTGGTGTTGGAATTTTCACCTTTCCATCCTTCTCCTGGATTTCTCACCTTGAAACCATATCAAAAGAGAGTAAATACTGTGTGCCATGTTTTCTGTTTATACTTTGTAAGTTACCATCTCTGTAGTGCTGGCCCCAGTGACATGCATACCTCTCAGTCACTGCAGATGTAGCACAGGAAGAATGAGGGATGACCAGGCAGGGAGCTTTTGGCTGGGAGTGCAGCAGACTTTCACACCACATTCACAGTAAATCTTAGCAGAGATCAGAATTAACTCAAAAGCTCAAGACATTGGGTGGCTGTAACCTAGATCTTCTGGCTAAGTTCAAAGAAGAATTTGATTCACTGTGTGGATCTGTTTTCATCATGGTTTAAGGATTGTCCTAATGTCTAGTAAGTCATAAAAATATAACAGTTCTAGTCACATTTCTGGTTAATCTCATGTGATTTTTCATGAGATAGAAAGTCCTTCCTGGTGGTTCTCTGCTTTCAGTTATTCCAGTGCATGATTCAGCAATTGTCACGTGTCTGTTTTGGGGTGGTTTTATGCCATGAGTGAATGAAGGGCTCTTTATGCCTGGTTTCTGTCTCCTATTTGTATGTTTATGAAGAAGACTGAGTCCCTTGGGAGGTGGAAGTTACTCTATTTGGGCAATATTATTACCATCACGTCCTATGATCCATGCCTGTGGGAAGATATTTTTAAAAATAATAAGTTCCATTTTGCTAATGTAGCTATTGTTTAAATGTAAAATATAATTAGAGTATCCACCCAGGGTGTATGTTGCTGTGTAATTTTATAATACTACATCTAGATGACTGTTGGCATTCTACCTATGTACTTAACCACACCCAGGAATGCTGGTATTGCACAATTACACATATCCTGTTGACTAATTGCATAATAATTAGTATTTTTAGCATTTAAGGATGCACTCATGTCAGTTGTGCAAGATTTTATGTCACTACAAATTAAAGACAAAGAATAACAAATGTATCTAGTAAACAATCCTGTCCAGATAGCTTACTGAGCCTGGACAGAGTTTCCAGCAGATAGCAGGTAATACTTCATACTTCATTTTAAAATGTATGACATTTTCTACATGTTTGGCAGAACCACGACCCCACCCCCCCGCCCTCATTTGGGTTATACCTTTTTAATAAAACTATTGAAGTAATTTTGTATTCAAAAGAGTTAAAATTTCTGTAGTCTGCCTCCTTCTGAGTTATGATCACTTATACTGATCAGAGATAATTTTTGGCTGAAAAGGCACTGTGATGTGCCTAGGGAAGGAAGATTGTTTTTTACAATGGCAACTCTGGAAGGAGTCTGGAAAATGGACTTTTACTTAGCAATTAGTTACAAAATATCCCAAATACTGTTGTTTTAAGAAAGCACTACTGATTAGCCCTTGCCACTTGGATCTGGAACAGATTTTCCATAAGCCTGAGTGGAGTGCCTTGATCTGGTCTCTTGGTTCTCATGATGTTGATGAGAGACTGGATGAGAAGTTTGGCTCACCATTTGGATTTGGGGGATTTAAGATCAGAGACTTTTTGTCGCAATCTTGTCTTACATGTGCTTAAAAAAATGTTTGTGTAATGTAACTTCTAGACCTGTTGTTAATCTTAATTCAGTCAAAATTTACAGAAGGTGGCACAGAGGCCAAGCCCTGGGTCTTGCCTAGGGCACGGGTTGATTAGCTGCAATGCACCAATTGGATTGAATATGATGTTTCAGAGTGTTTCTGGCCTGCCATTGCTGGTTTCCCTGGAACCCTCAGTTGTGCACACAGATATTTATGGCGAGAAAGGTGGAAAATATGGACTATGTTCCCACCTCCAACTCCATTTGTGAGGCAAAAGAGCAAAAGATATTTTGCACGAAGCTTAATTTTTTTTCTCTTCGTGAATTTGATTTCTAACTTGTCAGTTAGTGAGGCAGCAAATGATTTTCAAGACCTTGAAAACAAACCACTCCCCTGGAGTTTCTGTTTGGACTGTTTCTCTTTTCATAGGGCAAAAGGTTATAGTGCAAGAGCAGCTTCTTTCAGCTATGCTGAAGAGTAACTTTTTGCTGCCCTAGCAAGTTAAAAATTGGTGTTGTAGTCTGAACATTTGCCCTTGCCAGGCAGTTACTTTCTAGTGAACTTCTATAAAAGCAAAGTGGGGCTGTTTGGAAGGAGAGTGATGTGAGACTGCCGGAATAAATGACACTGTTCAGTTTAGGGACATGTGCAAGTTGCTTCATAACTTCCCCTTAAGCCTTAGCAACCCCTCTACCCTAAATATCAGCAATAAAGTCAGGACAGTACTGCACTTCTTTGCTGCTGGCAGACACTTAAAAAGAGGCCAGATTTCTGAATTTGTAATTGTGACTCCTGTTACTTCTAAAGGCTCTTTTTTGTTCACTGCTTTCTTGTCTAGAGTGCTCCACCCATGACTGGCAGACAAGAAACATCAGAGGGACAGGGTAACCATCCTCACCTGTTTACCTTGGTCACCACTGGCAAGCAAACAGCAACCTGATTTCCCACTGAGAACCAGCCTTGCCTCTGAGAGCAGTTGCTTGAAAAACTGTTCTTCAAACATAAGGCCACAGTTGACATGATTGGTCAAATCCCTCTTTTCCCTTCTTTCCTAAAGAAAAACAAAGCCACAATGAAACTTCACACCTTGCTATGTCCCTCCAACAGAAATGCTGTGGCTCATCTGCATATATGATGAGCAGTATTTCATTATTGAAAATAATCCATAACAAAAAATAGCTCATGGCCAGCAACATAAGAATGACTTGCTTCCTGATGTGATTTTAAATGGCTGAGATATTAAACACTGAAAAACGGGGTTTATAATGGAAGTACTGACAGACTATTAACTATAGCAGTGCTGCTCTAATAAATGAAATAGCCTGTCGTAATCTCTAATTCATAAATATGCAAATGCAAGGCAGAGGATTTGCTCCAAAGGATGTCTCTATAATTTTAACTGACCTTTACTGATACTAAATGAGCCTGTTGCTTCTGGTTTTGTGCATTGAATAGAAAGTACAGGGAATCCTGTCTCTTTACGTCCAAGGCCCACTTCAGCTCCCAGAAGTGCCAAAGGCAAAACCCTTGCTACCTTCAACAGGAAAAATCTGGCCCCAGAACATCTAGAATGTGAGACACCTGGCATTAAACTAAACTCCTGACTGTACTTGATTTTAATTCTGTTCTCATCTGTGTTAATTATTATTACATTAATTCTTCTGTTTGGGAGAAATTAACCACGCATTTGCCCCATGTGTCAAAGAGCTTGACCTGCCAAAAAGCACTTACTTGCTCAGTGATAAACAGACCATCAACACAATGATATAAATGTTGAATTTTAGCCAGTTTCCTGTTCTGCACCAAATGGAAGTAAATCCACTGACTTAATATTTAATAACCTAAATGTAATTTCTTTTTTCTGCCTCGCATTGCACAGTAAAGAATTGGATGGCTAGCAGTTTTGCAAATTCCCAACCCCTAATTATTTTAAGCTATTCATCCTGGTATCTGTCCATTGATGCTCAGCCAAATTGCCAGCAGGGGAGAGATCTGTCCAATCCAGGAGCTAAATGAGTCACTGAGAGTCAATCTGTTTTTTTCCCTTGCTGCTGGGATTTCCTTGGGTCCTGGCCTCTCTCTGCTCCAATCACACAGACACAGCTCCAGGCGTGGGTCCTCTTTGGCTTCAGCTGCCTCCTGTCTCCCGTGTCTGCTCTGCTCATCACAGCTGTCGATGGGCTCTCACCGCCTGGCCACAGAAGACCAATACTTCCACCACACTGCTCTTACAGCTCTTGCTCTGAAGGAAAATGAAGACATCTTGGCCTTGTTGAATTTGCTGATGAAGTAATACATCAGGTATCTAGACGGAAAGCAAACCACATGAATAAAATGTGTCATCTGGGTTAGATTCTAATTTATTTGCCTTAAGTTCTGGGAACAATATCTGCAGTTTTTTTCCAGAGAATTCAGTTAAGTTCCATAGAAACTGAATACTAATATGATTTCTGTAGCATGGAAGACAAATAGGAAACAGAGAAAAAATAGACTCATCAGAAATATTAGCTGCTCACTATCAAAATATCTGACAATGCCACAAGTACAATTTATAAACAGGAACATTTAGAGCCTAACTTTTTACTAAAAAGCAAATTCCCTGCTTTGTCCCTTTTAGGGACAGGATTCAATTACACAAAAATATGCAGCAGACTTAAGGACTGCATGTAAGATTAAGATAACTGGTATTTCATGGTAAATGATTAAATGAGCTGACACAGTTTTATCCTGAACTTTGCCATTAAAACTGACATTTTTGTGCCACGCACATTGTAGGCTGCTGGTAATCTAAACTGCCTTTCTTCTTTCAAAGACTTCAAATAGCTGAAGAACTCTTGTTCTTTACTCTATTTGCAAATGTCTGGAAAATATATCTACAATATAAGAAGATGAACTAAGCACAGGACTTTTTTTTTTCTTCATCTAACAAATACCTTGAGAAAACAGCAAGGAGGTTCCAAATGTCCAGATTAGGTTCTGCAACATGCACTTTAATCAAGTAATTTAAGTGACTCTGCAGAGATGAGAACATGCTGTCCTCCTCATGGTGAGTGAAAATAGAGAAATGACAGAAGTCTCTTACTAAGAATTTAATTATTCCTGGTACACAATTTTAAACCACTCTATGTTTATTCCTCTTCTTTTCAGGCTTGCTTTTTCATGATGTCAGGAATTATGGGAATAATTTTGCTATAAACCAGATGTAGAAGTGTATGGATGAAACATTGTCAGAGCTAGTAGTAGTCATTGCCCTTCAGCTGAGCTGGCTGGGAAGGAGCAACTCAACTCCTTGGTGAAGGTACTCAGTCTTCAAGCAAAGTGCAGGCACGTGTCACTGCACACAGCAAAGACAAGGCCAGTCTGATCAGAGACATGAACTATGAGAGAAGCACAGTTCCTCAATATTACGCTGAGAGACCACCAGAATGGGGAGGAAGAAAAGCCACAGAGGCACTGCAGAAATGAAGAGAGGTGGCAGGACATACAGCCAGTGCATCCCTATGAGAGGCCAAGGGTGAGTATAAGCAGTGGGCTCTGGCTAAAAGAGGTCTCATGGGCAATTGGAGGAACTTATTTTATTTTTATAGCTGTTTGACTTGTCCAGGGGTCAGAAAAACAGATCTTTGTCCTCTCTTTGTAGATATATAGTTATATAAAAGCAGTTTGTGACTCTCACAACACTTTCTCCTCATAGCTAGTAAAACCTAGAATACCTCAAATTTTTAACCAGCCATGAAGTTCAAAAGAAGTAGGCCTAACAATACAAAAGATCAGGGACTAAAGTACTAGTCCAGAACAGCAGTTCAGCATGTCCAGTCTTCCAGAAACAGGATCCTTACACACTTGTGAATAAGATGCAAGAGGAATGACAATTATTATTACAGACTATCTAAATGGGACACTTAACTCCCCACCCACAGGTTCCAGAAGTTGAAGTTTTATGATGAAGTCATGCATGCATCATATTATACTTCTTTCTGTGCACTGGCACAAAGATTCAAGAAGTCTCCAAATACTGACAGTAGAATTTGGAGAGGTAAAGACCTGTCTCTTTACATGAACTCTGTCTCTGCTGGAAAAGGTAGTGGAAGCTCAACAGACAGCAAAAAAAATTGTGATGTTTATTCCAGAAGAGAATTTGGCCCTTTATTCTTGGTGTAAACTAAGAATAGAGGTGTGTGCATAACAGGAATGCCATGTAATTTTTCTGTGGCAAAATTTTTTGATAGCTTCTAATCTATGAACAGTTGAGTGAGACTTTGGACTCTTTATAACTTGGATCAGTTCCAATAAAGAAGAAGAAACACAGCTTTTTACACAGCACCTTCCCCAGCAGTTAAAAACTGCAGTTTATACAGCACCCATACAATCACACCATTATCATCATGACTTTCATCCCTGAAAATCATGATAGTCATGAAATTAAAGAAAGGCCCACAAAGACAGTTTCATTGTTTGAGAACTCATGCAAATGTTGAACATGAAAGAAACTCAATCTGATTATCAAAAAATCAAACCTGTATGATGATCTCACAAACTATGTTATTCAATTAAAACTTCTCATCTCTCCTACATATTTTTTTGTCTTTTAAATGATACAGTTACCTTTACTTTCTCTTTTTGTGCTTTAAACTTTGAAAACCTTTCACAGCAGAGCTTACATGAATCATCTAGCTTTCTTATTCCAAAATGTTTCACTGATCATTCATTATTAACTGAGTAAAATGAAGGTAGCTATGATAAATTTTGGTCTATCTCAAAGTATTAGAAAGGATATGAAAACATCTTGTTCATAGTGTTAACTTTTAGATGACATATGACAGTACAGGCCCAGTTTTTTCACTGTCACATACAATGAGGCTCTTAACAACCCAATCACTTGTTATGACATTTTTCCCAACTCCTAGGCACTAACAGTTTCAGCCTTCTCTGCCACTTAGCAGAAACTCATTCAAACAATATAACCATGACAAAGAATATAACTGGATGTGGTTAACAGGAAGCCTATCAATATCAGAGATCATAAAAATTGTCCAGTTATTTTTGTAAAAATGTATGTTCTCTAAGCAGTTCTACACACATCTATGCCTTGATGCGAATGCTCTGGTGCTCTGGAGAGAAAATAAGTTTGTGGCTGCTCATTTTAGTGAGTCAAGATCCTGGATACAACTTGCTGCTTGTTACTTGGCTATCTAGACAGATGGGCTAGATTGAAGTCAGTGGGGCTGCTTGTGATGTACTCCACAACTGAACATATTTGGAAAAAGCCGTTACACTAATTTACTCATTTATACCTTAAAATGCTTTCAATTTCTCTTCAGCCATAACTCATCCTGGGTTCTCCATGACCAGAGAGGGTCAGGCCTGTATGTAAGAGAAGCAGACAGAGACAGAGGTTGTGCAAAGCTGGCCATGGACTTAGTAAGAGCTTGATTCTGTACCAATGAAATCAACAGGAGTTTGGCTCTTGTTTGCAATGGGAGGTGGATCAACGTTTTATGCCAGCTGTTCCCTGCTGGGTAGGGATAATCCCTTTGAAACAAAATATTTAACTTGTTCTCACTCTGTTGTTGTAAGAAGGCTTCCCATGAAAATGCGTTCATGAGAATTAAAAGGTGTGTCCCATTTTTTTTCCAAATACCACCCCCCACCCTGTAGTATATAGTTGCTGATCCAAAAAAAAACCCCAAAACCCAAACTCCTCCACCTGCTATTAAACCACATGAGTTTACAGAAAAATGCCACAGAAATGAGTTACAGGGTGGAACTGAGTCACCTGTTTGTTCTGCTGGCCATGACAGTACTTGCACTTTCCTCAGCCAGGAGATGCAGCAAGGAACTATTTTAATTCAAACAGCTGCAATTGAAGTGGGATCCCCTGAGCAGAAGTAAAATAACTGAGGTCCCTGCAGGCAAATAGAAGATGATAAAAAATCCAAACTTCCAACAGTCATGAAGGGAGTAATGAATAACAGTGTGGGAAAAGTATCAGAGAGATGGGAGCTAAGGAAGGACAGTATTAACAATAAAATCTTGTACGTGTGTCCTCCAGTCTGGATCCGAGTACAGCATTTAGTCTCAGTTGCTGTTTCTGTGTTTTGTTTTCATGTTTCACAATGACAATGAGGTTCTAAAACATGGCTGATGCCCAGGTTGCTCTAGAACCAGTGGTTCCTTCTAGTCCCTGCATGTGGTGGTCAAGTTGAAAAGGAATGTGAAAGTTGGGCTCATCTACACCTGCTCTCAATTTGGTTCACTCCCTCTCACTCCTCTGGCTGAGGTCCAGTTGGCTGACAAACCTGGGACATAAAATTTGCTAGGTATTATAAAGCAATTATTTAATTTTAAAAGTCTCTTTCATTGCATTCTAATAGGATTTCCATAAAATACAGAGTTCTCCACAATATCCAGGGAACTTTTGTTTACACCATAAACTATGACATTTTTTGAAGATCTCTGGATGACTTAAAGAGAGGAAACTTCCAGAGTAAAGCTGTTTGGCCTGGCAACCAGGGACTGAGCCTACTGTAGAGTTACATCCTCCAGAAGCAGGAAATGTATGGAATAATTTGAGCTTAAGAGACTGTGACATTTTTATAGAATGAAAGGAGTAACTGAGAGATACAGTGACAGAGCCGGGAGCTGCAGCTGGCTGGCTGTTTCATGGAGCATTCCCCTCATAGATTTTTATGACTCTCCTAGCCCTAATATTAAACACTTGACCTTTTTGTCAAATACTATTTTATATTATTAGGTTGGATGATTAGTTACTAAATATACCATCTATAGTAAATAGGAAATTGTGTAGCCTGATGCTTTTAGTTGTAGACCTTTCAGGTATTGGTCCTTTGGTATTTAACTTTAGAACATTGAGTGCTCTTATATTAACTTAAGTCCCTTGGTAAGCAAGAAGTGCACAGCACTTTCACATAGGGCAGAGGAGTTTCTGAGGCAGCATTACCAGAGTGGAGAATGCTGTAAACATTGTAAAGTCAGGGATAACTAGGAGCCAGCTGATGCTGAACAATACACTTTAATCTACAGCCTAGGAATAAGTGCATTTACTTTTTAAAATTCTATAAACCAGAGCTTTGCAAATGACTCTGCCCTGTGCCTCTCTACCTGGTGAACTACTCTATTCATCCTCTGCCTTGTCACATGCAAAATGGTACTAATGTTAGAAGCAGAATTAATAATTTGCTTTTTTACCTCTCCCTCCCAGCACTTCATACCCTGTTTTGAGAAACCCTGTTGCAAACCATTCCCTCCCATAAATCCCACCTCAAATATTTGTATTTAAAGGTCTGTGGTTACATACAGCATGACCCTGAATTTGTGAATATTTGTAATAGTTTTGGAAGACAAAAAAAGATCAAAAGTCCTCCTGGAACTAAAAATGGTTTTAATAGCATTGGATCAAAATGCTAGTGGAGAAACATCTATCACCCTTAGAGGACAAGGTGCATGAAGAAGAAAAAAGGGACTTATTAGTAAATACTGTGGAGCTTATTTAGAAGAGCACCCCATGGAGTCCATGTAACATATTTATAGTGTACAACCTCAGCCTGGACATAGATTTATGATTTGGGTAAGTGATTCCTCATTACCAGCAAATGACAGAACTGCTTTATTTTTCAGCAGACTGAGTCTGGTTCTGATCTCAGTCCTGAAATGTAAGACTGGTACAGCTACAGTCATTTCTGAAGAATCATTGCTGCCTGATACCAAGGTTTCAGTTGGTCTACTGGATTTAATATGCCAGCTGCTCTAAATCCTAGAAAAGATTTCCTGTCTGTTAATACAGGATGGTACTTGTTAGCCAAGCAAAACCCAAGGACTCACCCATTTATGTGAGCAGAGGATGAGCAGACTAAACTGCAGGATTTGGCCTCAAATTTGCAGAGCTGTAATTATATTTTCTTTGATTACACACAAGTGTGATGGAGGCAGCCTATGCACAAACCAGATAACATGACCTTTCTGCAGTTTAACTTCTTGCTATTAAAACAGGCATGTTTGAGAACTACAGGAATTAGAAAAAATTAGGAAAAAACAGCCCTTCTAAAATCACACAGTGTCTGAAAGGTTAATGAATCCTAGTGAATCCTAGTCAGGAGCACCACCACGTTCCTATAACTGCTGTCCACTTTGGTCTTTAATAATAACAGCAAAATATTACTGAAGCTGAAGATACTCCACTGCAGTAAAGCATGGTTATTTAGCAAACAAATACACTCAGAATAAACTGCTGGAAACCTGCTGTGCTCCAGCATCTGCCAAACTGAGTTTCTCCTGTCTTCTCTCTTTCCAGATGCCCTCTAGGTTGCTTACTTCCTCTCTTGGCACACACCAGTGCAGTGACACTGGACAACGTGAGGCTTAGGGCAGTTCCTAGTCATTGCTTCCAGAGTGGGAATGAGCCAGGACTCCTCCACAGTCCTGAACAACACCAATGCAATGGTGGAGCTTCAGCAGCTGAGAATTTGCTCCTCAGGCATCATACAGATATTTGCTGATCCCAGAAAGCCACAGAAGAAGAAAGCCTGGTTGCAGGCAGAGAAATCCCACCTGTTAGTTGTTTCATTACAGGTGTGTGTTCAAAGCCTTAAACATTCAGTCCTTGATTACAAGATATATCTCTGCAGCACAGGACAGCACTGAGAGAGCTTTTCTGGCCTAATCACAAGAATCAGCACATACCTGTTAATCTCAGTGCTTTGCCCCCAGTTGCTACACGAAACTCGTTGAACCCACCTGCCTGAGCTACCTTTATACTTCGAAGAAGTTTATATCTGCCCTAGCTGGAGATCTAACCTTCTGAAATCTATAGGCAAAGTGATGACTAATTCAAATGCCCTTTTATATATGGATCTTGCTGTAAGTACAGTCAGTCTTTGGCCATGTTCAGCTTCCATATCACTAGGTGCAGAAATGGGCATGGAGCAGGAAAAGCAGCAACAAAGAAAAGATGCAGTAGAAGAGTTTTGCAGCATTTAAGATATTAAATAGGGGTTTTTTTTTGCTGCCACTCCAACCCTTTTGTCTATGCTACTGACATAAAAGAGATTAAAAAAGGGTATTTTAGAACACAGCAGGTTCATTTCCACCATTTAAGAATTTGGTTCAAGAAGTAAAATCACTGTTTACACCATAGCTGGCCTTGGTTCATTGGTTTTGTTACATTACCTAATCTCTTTGCTGAAGAACAGGCATTCTAATGCTATATAATTGCAGTATTGCCTTGACTCTTGAAGTCCATGGAGCTCTTCCAGGACTACATAAGTGCAGAGCAGATAAAGAATATAAAAACCCGTTATGATGTTGGTGCTTAAAACAGAGAGCTATATTTGTGGAAGGCTTCTGTAATTCTCTGGACTGTTAAAAAAAAAATAGAGTGGTATATGCATAAACCAGTTTCAAACACATGATAACATTTGCCATCCTATCCACTTATACCCTAAATCAGCAATTTTCTAGTCTGTCTGGTTTATCAGAGGACTTCAGTAGCAGCATTTTACTGCATAAATTCCATTAGCTGTATCCATGAAAAGCCACTTCTAAAATGGTGTTACAATGATGAGCTTTTCCCAAACAGGTTCAAGTGAAATAATGAAAGTTGAACACAAAAGTCCATAGCAGGAAGTTGGTAGCAAAGCTGCAAAGAGACCTGGCACCAAGATGCAGGAGGCCAGACCATGACAAGTCCCTCAGCTCAAATCCATCCAAATTACTTAGCTGTCAATCACAAATTAGGACAGAAAATTCTTGTCAGCAGCTAGTAGACATTAGCCAGTTATCTGTAACAAATTCTGAGATTCATTCTCAGAATTAAAATTAGGAAACAATAAGATTTCACTGAATCTGTCATCGCATGTACGCCAAAGCACACCATGTCTACTCTCCCTCTCCTCCTATCTGAAGGATCATGTTTCTCAGTGAACCTAACAACATCTGCTGGCTTCTTTGATGCAAAATCTCTCTCTTGAGAGTGAGGAAATTATTCCAGATAATGAGAAATCAGAATTCAGATTCCACCGCTAGAAGACCATTTCCCAGTTACACAATTTTGTTCTCATCCTGCATGGTTTTCAAGCACAATTTACCAATTTTGATATATCTTATAACCTTCCATAGTCAGTCAGACTTGTGGATGTTTGCCCTCTTCTGTATTACCCAAGGACAGTAAATGTTTTTGTTGGTACGGAACAAACACACAGAGATATCTGATACAAATCGTTGTGACCCATGGCCAAAACATATGTTTTGGCTGCGGGTTTGTTTTGCTGTGGCTCACCATTTTTTCCATTAGCAGAAAGGATAACACAGGCTAACTTTGCTGAGAAGCAGTTTTCTTATAAATCAGGCCAAAACACAGTGGCTTGGCTTCTTCATCTAGGATCTTCAGGTCTGCGCTGCAACCAGACATGGCCCAGGTACCATCTGCCCATCTGTGCAAATGTCAGCACAGTTACACCACTGCAGCCAGGATGTCTTGAGAAAACAGTTAGTCATGCTGAGAAAGTCTCATACCCTCAGTCACAAAGTTCTAACCATAATTATAATGGTTCCATAGCTCAAAAAATGAGAACATGCATATATAAGGACAAAAATTTGACACATGGGAAGCATAAGGTGTTATAAATACAGTTGCTGGTATTAACACAATGTGTTATATTCTAAAAAGCAAAGCATAGCAAATATGTCCTTTCAAAATACAAAAGCAAAAGCTTTGCCTTTACCCACTGATGTTTCTAAGCTATTTATGCTCAGTCCAGCTCCTGTCAGCTTATCACAAGCTGCATGTTTTCATTGCAATCTACTGCACAGCATCACTCCAGCTCAGCTGGCATCTCTTAGAAGAAAACAAGATGGATTTCACTCCTTTGCTTCACATCTACCCTACATCAATTCCTGAACGTAGAACTCCCTTTCTCTCTGAAACAGTGGGATGGTGGTGGGCCAGCTTCAACACCATACTCATCTATCTCCTTTTCTGCTCAGGCACCCGTCAGCCTCCATGGTTTTGGTGCAAAACGCACCATTTTTCAGGCCTGAACATTTCACTGGAATGGTTTATGTCTTATTCACCAAATATCACAGCAGGGAAGGGAGAAAAGTCAGATGGCCTTACTAATAAGGCTTTATTTTGAAAAGTCTTCCAGTGGAGCATCTGGGGCCTCTAGGACGCCCTCCCTGTGGTTATGTCAAAATGGTTGAGGAAGCTGAGCTAACTAGATTCTGGAGTATTTATTTTATTTCTATTATCATAACTGAGGCATGTGACAGGCATATATATAGTCATTTCAGTGCAGTTTTGTCATCACTGATGACAGAGAATGTGACACATGAATAATACACGGATATGTTTTTTAAATAAGAAGCAGAGACCTTTCAAGAGTGGATACCATTGCTGTTAGCAAATCTGCATACCAGCCAAAGATGGATACCAATGATTCACTCCAAACAAAATGGCTGGGCATTTAAGTTAATATTGTTTGGCACAGTGCAGGTTGGAACTCCAGATGGATGTAAGCCCGGGGGGAAAGAGTAACTGCTAATACTGATGTGAGATTTTATATCTTCTTCCCCCATTTTATCAGTGGGATCCAACTTCCCTTTTTCACATAAGGGTCACATCACTTCACCTGTTACTTTTACTGGTATTGATTAAACCAACTAAGAAATTACTTGTCCATCTTGTGATCTATTAAGGCAGGTTTCATTGAGAGACCTCTGCAAAGCTGTGCTGAATCTTCTAATTTCATAGCTCTTGAGACTCAAATTTCTAAACCTCAAAAAAGTTTATTCTTCCACTTAATAGTCTGATTGTAGGTTTAGATTGGTGACATTAGCAATCTTACAGCAAAGGTAGGAAATTTCTGTCATGGTATGGTTACATGACTTCATCAGACCCACAGCCATACACATATATACTGTAATACATTATTTTAACTTAATATTGCTAATTCTTCCTGTGCTTTGCCACCGCATCTGAGTCAGACCAAAGTCCAGACATTATGTCTGCTTCCTGTTGCTGTTTCACATTGCTTTTGTGGCAAAATGGCTGACAGGAGAGAAGAAAGTCTTTGAAGTGTTCTGACAATTTCTGTCAAGAAGATCCCAAAAGCATGGATAAATGTTTTTTCTCTTCCAGAACTCGCAGCTTAAAGTACCAGAGGGTTCACTGCTGTTACTTTTCTTATTCAAAACCCATATGAAACCACTTGAGGATATTGTGAAATGGCATAGGCTACAATGTCATCAATATCCTGATGACACCAAGCTCTATGTCTCCTTTTCATTGAAGCCATGTGTTACAGCTTCCTTGTGTCTGGCAGAGATAAGACATGGATGAAAGCCAGTTGGCTGAAAGCTTTCTCTAGATAAGATGAAGGTAGTGTATGGGTCTGGCAAGGGAAAAGTGTTTTGAGTTGACAAAAATCTGCTTCCAAAGTTGAGGGAGATTCCCATTGTCAAAATGCACAAGGGATCACTGCCTCCTACCTCATCCTGAAGTCCCAGTGCCAAAAGTGACCTGAATCTGTGTGTTTCTTGCTAGATCTTACTCACTAGGTGCTCACTGGCTTTCAGTTGACACTCTGTGTTGGCCAGGCACACAAGGTCAATAAAGGCTCTGTTACACCTTTGTCATTACTTTCAGATCCTGCCTGGCCGATTCATAAAGATGTCCAGTGACAAAGACCCTGTGCCTTCCTGATCAACTGCTGTACGCCACCAGATTCCTACCGGAACACCAAATATTAACTAATAATTAACTGATATCTTTCTTACCATAATTGAAGCTGTTTGGTACTTACTTTCCCCAGGAGCACATGAAAGCATTTCCTTGATATCCTTTTATTTGGAGCAGTGTTTCTCATGTATTTGAAAAGCCACATTATCTTCTTTAAGACCCTTGCTTAGGTTAGACAATCCCAGATCATTCAATAATACTCTAGCACTGTCACTCATCTGGCTAGCATGGGACATTTCCCTGTCAGTTCTGCAATGCAGCCTTTCCATGAGCCCAGCTAGAAGCCACAGACTGGATAGATAGACACATCTACCTACCAGCCACCACAGGATCACCCCTGGTGGTATTTGGGGGTGAGGGGCACGGGTTCATCCCTTCCAGAACACGCTTCATCCTTGGCATATGTCTCTTGTCTTTGATTTCCACAGTGCTCCACTGCCACTATGGGACTACTCTGGAAGCACAGAAGGATCCTTATCAGAAGCTTTGACTACTACAGAATGAGGCTACTTACTCTATTGCAAGGCAGAGAGAAATGAATTAAAAAGGACAAATAACATGTGTTCTCCATACTGTGCATGACCTGCCAAATGCATGCTGGCCTCATTACCCGATGCCTGGCTTTCTTCAAGACAAGTGGATCAGGGACAAATTCTCTGATTTGGGCAAAGTAGCTCCGTAGGCAGAGTACTGCACCTCTTGGTAAGGCTCACCACTATGTCCAATAAAAACAGGCAAATGGGGGAGTCAGAAATTTTTAGCAAATAAGTGAAAGGAAAAATATATTAAATTAAGTTTATAGAAGAACAAGGAGGATGACCAAACAAGAGCCATGCTGGTCATTTCTTAATTATCTGCTAAAGAAATAGGCAATATTTATGTAAATTACAAAGACTCCATGTAGCACAAAAAAGTTATTTCTTTTCCTCCCACTCTCTTAATGAAATTTATGATTCTGCAATTTATTAAACTCTTCTCTCACATGTGGAAATACAAAAAAAAAAAAAAAGAAATCTTCAAGACACCCCCAGAGGAGGACAAGAGGCAGCCTGCTGATGTAAGCAGCAGGTCAGGGTTTTATGCAGGAATTAGGAGTACTAAAAAGGAGAGGCACATACTTTAGAAAAATTCTTGATAGTGTTGGTGTTCAGGTTAGGCTGTCCAGGGAGAGAACTAATGTGTTCTCAAATCATTACTGTGGATTTTTGGTGACTGTAGTGCCATTCATGAAGCAGTTACCCAGATCTGTCATGTGAACAGCCAAGATTTCATGTCTTTCTGACTAGATTTTAAGGGGAATATTGTGGGGTCCTCATGTTTCATGCCCTGGAATTACAAACGGCATGGTGACCATCTTACTTAACATATAAAGTAATTTAGTACAAAAAACAGCCCTAAAGAACTGCAAGCTTTGTTATCTGCACATCAGTGTCTTTTTCAGTGTTTTAAGAAAAAAAGCATGTAATAACAAAGACCCTGAGATTTCCACAGAAACCTGTGGTTAAAAAGAAATGACAACAGACTCACATTCAAGGGGAAAGGACAGTATGGCTAAGTGTAAAGAACAGCTGGGGTATGTGTAATGTTACAGTTATTTTTCTGTGCTTCCTCTAGGATGAACCAAAGACCCTGTTTTGCTGGATGCTGAGTGCCCTAAAGTCCCATTACACATCTCAGGAAAGAACCTTAATGGTTTTATTGGGACCCATATCTACACATAGAACATGGCCTTTGAAGATGAAAGGATTTTTTTTTTCTGCTTCCATTTGCTGCTTCTTGGTTGACATGTTGCTATATGGACACACAGTCCCCAGATATCTGTTCCCTAATCAGGGACATCAACAACATCCTCAGAAGGAAAACTCTGGAACACCTATGAAAGTCAGAAGTGTGAGGAATACATCTCAGATGATGCAGATGCAGTCACTGCTGTATGATCAGATAAGCAACATTGCAAGTTCATTTTTGTATGCTAAATAAAATAAAAAAGTCAATATTTACACATAACCTTCAAGGCTCTTACATTTGCAGCTCTTTAGTATTCAGTGCAGACCACATTTTCTTTAGTCCGTTACCAACAGCTTGGAAATTTAGTTAGAGGATGCAATCCAAATGTTCCTCCAAATGTTGTTTCCAAATGGTCATCTTGAAAAATGCTGTTTAAAAGGATGAAACCTTTATGTGAAGATATAAGAGCCCATGCACAGAGCAATATAAACAGCAAGGAAATCATCTGAAGATTAAAACCACTAATGATAAAGATATTACTGTTAGGCATAGTTTAATTTGTTGGTAACTAAATCACCAGAGGCTTTTTACAGCCTTCTTGGAACCTGACTATTGTGTAGTGCACATTCAACCTTTAAGTGTACAGTGACACAAACAAATAAAAGTGATCATAACAGTTGAAATGTAGTTAGAGACACAATTGAGAACATCTGTATTGTAAGCAGAAATAAATTAGAAATACTGAAGTGTTTTGTAGCTGTGAAACTGAGGGATAAACAAATAACCTACAGCACCTGGATTAAGCAGTTGTAAATAATGTATAAAGGAAAAATCTCATTACCCCCTGTGTAAACTCCCCCCCAATGAAATATATTTTATGAATGTTGCATCACAGTAATAAATGCAGCATTTGTTTTCCCCATAAACTTTCCATTTCATGACTATAAGATAGTTTGGATTTGGAAATAATGGCCAGTGAGTGTACTGTTTGCAGGATTAGTTTCCCTCACCAAGCGGCTTTGAACTGACCTTCAGTTTTTTTGGGCTAAAGAGCAGGGACTTACACAGGCTTAGCAGAACTCATCTTTGTGCCTACAAAGCTGTGTCTGTGTTCTCAGTTGCAACAGAACCACACTGTACAAACAAATCCAAAAGGACCCCTAGAGAGTATTTAGACTCTGAGCCCTGAATGCTGTAATTGCCTGATATCATGAAAGATTTGATGAGATTGTATTAGGTAATGACTAGATACAAATGGGGAGAGTTTTCCCTATCTAAAAAAAGAGGTCTTATAGGGGAGTGCTGCATGCTGCAGGGTACAGAGCTTCTACTTACAGTAACAAGAGCAAGTGCCATAGAAAAAAACTGTAAAGCTTTTGAGTTTCCAGTTTTCCTTTACAAATATTCACAGTTTTGTGTAAAAATGCCAGGACTGATTCCTTGTTTGTGTCAGCTTTGCACTATCAGCTTTGCTGAAGTACTCAACAGATTTATTCTAGATTTAGGCAGTGTATTACTGTCAAATTGAACCATTAGCTTTCTCTTGAAGATATCTTGATTCCCCACATATGAAAAGGGGTCAGCTTCCTGATGATCCAGAGCACCAATCACTGATCCCCTTGGGCGAGTCCCCGAATCATCTGTACATCTGATACACAATCACCAAGCCACAGCCTGGTGAAACAGGTGAGAAGGAGGATGAGATGCTACAAGGGAAGTCAGCATCTAGAGTCCAACTGAAACCTAACAGATTACAAATTAAAAGGATAAGAACTTCCCACTGGCTGAGAAAGATAAAATGTCACAAACGCAAAAACATTATAAAGTTAGGCTTGAGTCTGGAGTGCTTTCCCTTTATGATTAATGATTGGGCTCAACAAGGATGGGAAGGGAAAAGCAAAGTTCCTCTTGAACCAGCTTAAAAATGCCACAGCTAAAGAAAAGAAATATAGGAACATCAATTTAAAAAAATAACAAAACAAACCCCCTCTACTAAAATGTAAAGGTCAGGAAAGATTTGGGTGTTTTAAAATGCTGTCTTGAAGAAATTTCATAAAGGTTAAGATGTCATGTAGTTTCAGAGTTATGGGCACTGGAGGGGGGTCCTTGAGTGCCAGCTATTCCTCGGGCCACTCACTGACTGTGAGCTGCAATGACAGTGGACAGCGGGAGGCTGGCGGATCAGAAGTTATCACTGTGCCACTGGGGAAAACCCATGTCCTGCTCCCCAAAGAACCAAGAGCTTTGTGAATATTTCAGCATCTGAGATTCAGGCAGTAGATAAAATAGAAAAAACATGCCTTAAATATAAGGGTCTAATTTAAATTGCCAAGAACAAACATACTCAGTATTCAGGCTCTTCAGCTCAGTTCACTGTGCCTGGGAGGAGCAGGAGGCACGCTAGGATGAGCCCAAGGAGCTCCTGGTGGCAGCCTACCCTGCACAGTTCAATGGCTCCAAACAACATGTGGATTCCTTGTGGTTCAAAATCCCTGAGGGCATACAGGCAGGCAGGACAGAACAGGAGCTCTAATGCTTCTTTGTCCAGGTGTTACAGATGAGAGCAGGAAAACCAATATGACTGGGGAAGAGTTTGGAGGGCAGGTTTTCCTTCACCTGCACTCTGCCATGCCCACTTGGCAGCTGTTAGACCAGCTCCCTCCTCCTGCAGGCTCCTGTGCCCTGATCCCATTTAGCACTGACCTGGCCCTCTTGCCTCACCTCCCTCATTCTCCAGGTCCCCCTCTCTCCCTCTGGTCTTTAGTTCTCTCATTAAGCATTGCTGTTTTGTATGGACTAAAACTACTGAAAAAAACCCTTGACTTTGTGACTCAAATTTTTACCCCTCACTCTTATCTTCAAGATATTCAGACTTGAGTCTGCATCAATGGAGTAAAAGATACCTTTCCCTGCTTCAAATATTCCCTGTCTCACTCCCTCCACCTCTGATAGGCCATTTTACCTTGCTTTCTGCTTTTGGCATGCTAGCTACCCTAGGGATTTTGCATATTTGTTGACAGCAACTTAGGGAGGAAAAAGTCTGGGATTGTTCCCAAAGGTCCTACACGGGCACTATGGATGTAGGAAAAGCAGAGTTTTCACCACTATCTCTTGACAAATGAAACCTATTTCAAAATGAAGTGAATTTCAAGCACAGACAAAAAGTGAGCTATGGAAAGGTGAACTATTTGCTCTTAATGACCAAACAATTGCTACACAGAAGCTGTAAAATAACAGAGAGAGAAGAAAATCTTAGGAAACCTATACCTATTCTGGACAAATGTTTCATGGAGCATAAAATTCTGCAAATGCCAATTATTTCATGAAGAGAAATAAAAGAATGTTGTCATCAAAATACCATCAAGACCATTTTTCATCACATATGGATGGTACTGTTCCAACTGAAGGTGTAATGAATAAAATGATCTTAACTTATTTTAGAGCTTAACCTCTTTTGCTTGCTCCTCTTTTTGCTTCATTTTGTCCTTTTCTATATCCACCTGTTGCACACTGCAGCCCCCTGTGACACTACCATGAGGTTTGATTTTCAGCCCTCTCTCTGGCAGCTTTGCACTGCTCAAGAGAGCAGAAGGAAAAACAGATCAATTTCCCTGAGAACTCCTTGGATCATGAGGTCTTGCTCAAAAATCTCTTGCACTGCAAAAGGGAGTCTAGCAAGGACAGGACAAAACACAGCTTCAGAAACCTGGATTGCCAATCCAAGAATGAGGAGAAAAGTAGCTTAGTTTAGTTTTCCCAGCCCTTACTCAGTCAGATACTCTGTGTAGCAGGGTATGGCTAGAGGTATGAACAGCAGTGTACTCAGGGTCTCACTGCTTGCCTTTTTCACTCTTTGAAGAACGTAATGCAAAATTACTGCTGTGCCTGTAGTGCTGTATAAATAGTTACTATAATAAATAATAATAATAATGGCAGCAAAACTTCTCCCAGTGTTGTGTTTCTCTTTCCTTGGTTTACATAACTGCCTTGTTTCTCAGAAACATCCTCCAAAAGTTGCTATTTTTTTCTGCCAGACTAATACATACATTTATTTCTCTGAAAACCTGAAATATTCTGCTTTAGGTAGCAAAACAAGATGTTAGCCCAGTAAGTTTAGATACAGCAGAAATGCAACTAACTAATAAGTATTCTTTATAGAAAATAAATTCATCTTTATAATTCTCGGAGAAAACTGAAAACCCACATATTAACAATGATTCTTCTCTCAGCAAACAAAACAAAGACATTTTCTTCTGTCCACTGTGTATGTCTGCATGGACAAAGACAGAAAACCCAAGCTCATGGGCACAGGCAAAGCAGCTCCCAGCATCACCTCTCCTTGTCCTCACCCTCTAAGCACACACTGTGCATCCTCAGAGCCTCCTGGCTGCTGGCTCACATAAGTCTAATTTTATTTATAGTTTCCCACAATACAGAAAACGTATTTGAACACATTTGTCTTTTCCCCCTCTGTCAGAGACACAGATGTGTATGTATACATATGCATGCATATGCAAAACATTCACACCTACCATACTCTTGAGTTTAGCATCAAAATGATGTTGAAACACATTATTAGGGCATATTTTTCTATCTGAAACTGGCTAGATTCTCCCCTAACAGCTGCACTCTAGATTTTAATTAAATAATACCAGTTGTGCCGTATTTAACTAGAGCCAGCACATCTTCCTTATGTTTGGGAATACTAATTTTTTAATTTTAATTTTTTTCTAATGATTAGGTTTTATTTTGATCTGTAAAGAAAACCTAAGAAAAACCTTTAAATCGGTGTAACATTACACAGGCAAGGAAGGGGCATTTTCTTGGCTAAGGCAAATCTTGGCCACATTTTTAGCAGGCTTAATTTAAGCCAAAAAATTTGTCCCTGAAAAGCAAATATGAGTGTAGTCAAACCCCTTGTAGCTTTGGTTCTCTGATTTGCTGCTGCAAACCTACAGACAACAAGCTGAAGGCCATCTTCCTAGGCATGTTCCCCTTAGACCATAAAAAGCTATTCATCTTTGGAGTCATTATCTCTGTTGCTGATGCCATTTAATCAAAGAGGGGTTTTAGGTAAATTGAGTATCTACAGTGTTTGAATATACTGATGAAAGAAATAAAAATTGCAATGGATCCCTGATCCATTCAGAGGTCAGCATCTGCAATGTGCCCTGCAAAAGAACCAAAATAAAGGTGTATTATCAGCTTTGATATCAACGGGAAACTTCTTGTCCAAGTGAAAGGTGAAAGGAAGGTGAACAATTGCTTCCTTCTGGGAAATATTGCAATAGTTTTTACTTCATGGTTTTTACCTGGGAAATGAAGCTCTTGATACATTTGCCCCACAGAAACTACTGGTTACCAATGCAAAACCCTATAGAGAACAGGAGGAGAAAATTGTTCTTTTAAAGAGTAAGAACTCCCCTCAGGTTTAACACAGATCTTGCTCCTGAAAAGGAGTCACAGAGTGACTGCCAACACAGCAGAGGTTTGGAACCTGGCCCTGTGAGCTGCACCTCTCCTATATCACTGCCTACCAAGCTCCATCACCAATTACCATCCAGTCAGTTGAGATCTACATGATAAGCAGGAAATAGTACCTGTAAAATCAGCTTAAGGAGGAACACATCTTGAAAGCTGTGCAAGCAGGTGGGACTAGCCCGACTATGCACTGGTGTGATTTATAACAAGAAAAGCAGGGTGCACTTTCTGTGGAACTTTATCACTGCCTTGTCCTTGGAGGCAGCAAATGGCTTCTCTTCCATAATTGTCATATACACCACTACAGGAACAAACGGAGCATGCAGAGTGTGCTACCCAGGAGCTGCAGGGTGGAAACAGCCCCCTGCTTGGGCTGGGGGAGGCAGTGGAGAATGGAAGTTATTACATAAAAACAGGTACCTGCAAGAGCAGTCATAAGTCTGTAACTTTAAGACAAATAAATATATTTGCATCTACAGGGAAGAAGTCTGCCATATCTGAAAAAGCCGTAAAGATTTTCTCAGCCATCACACAATTTGTCTCCATGATACTTTGCTTCCAGTGTCATGTACATTACATCCTATCTGTCATCAGAGTCAATCTCAACAGCTGCTTGACATGGCTCTAATCAAGACAGATACAAACCCCAGTAACAAAGGTATTGTTGCCCCCAAAGCAAAGTTGACACAATTGGCTGGTATGTTTATTTAAATAGCTCATATCTATCCTGTTAGCACATTCCAAATCAAAGTCCACATTGTTTATTCTAAAGTGAATTTTGGTCTCCTGCTCTCCTTTGTTTATGAATGTCTGTGTTTCTGACAGCTGATAAAGGACATGCTGAAGATTTACAGTATCCACAGCTGGCTGTATGGTGCAATGAGACTTTCCCCACATAAGTTTGCTCTATGTGCCTCAGCCACAGAGACAACTCCCCAGAGAGATCTGAGTCTCTTGGTGAGGACAGCTTGCCTTGCCCTGTATTGTTTTTCCTTTTGCTGTGGGGAAATTGTATGTCAAAGCCTACCAAAGCGACTCTGGGACAGCTTGAAGTCTTTCCTCAGGTCTGCAGAGCAGAAATGGTACTGGCTGCAGTGTGCCTCATGCCCAGTCCAACAGTGCTGTTTCCATGCCCATTAACTCCGACACCAGGAAAAATGGTCACATGGCATTAAGTAGGAGTAAAATTTTATGTTCCATTTAGACTCTGTTTATTTATACCTGAATGATTCCACTGCCTTGTTACTGCTGTAACTCTGAAGGGAGTCAGTCTAGAGACTCCTGCTTTTGCAAGTCCAAATTCTATCTCCTTTGGCAGGATGTTGTCTGTACACCAACTGGAAAGGAGCAAGGACAGATGGAAAAGAGTCCATGAACTGAAATACCCAGAATCTTTGGCTCCAGGTGAAAAATGTATGACTTTTGGCCATCTTTGGTCAATTTGCTTCACACTTTCCCAGTAGTGGCATGGCATGTGGATCAATGTTGTTCAAGAACTTCACATTTTTCCTTTATCATTAGAAACTTGGTGTTCAAAACCCTTGTGAGATGGCGAGGGCAGCATCATATTCTCTTTCAACTGCACACATGCCAAGAAGGAACACCACACATTTGCAATGCTTCTACATTGCATCACATCACCTTTTAGTTTACAGAAATTCTCACCAAGACGCTCAAAGCCAGGGTGGAGAAATAAATAATTGAGCTATCTGCAGGTGAGGACTGCACAGAAGTGTCCTGGTATAATTCTTGTCTACTCCCAACCACCCAGGGTTAAAGTACGCTTGGGCATGTGTCATGTGCTCTAGTAACTTCCAGCTCTTGGTTGGTAAATAAGATTCAGGTTCTTTGTCTTTACACTGCAAAATGATCACTTATAGATGTAACAAATGGTATAGTTGGATAAGTAGACACCTGTTAGTCATATGACCTGACAAAAGGTAAGGAAAAAATAGAAAGACATACACTAAAAAAAGCCCTAAACAGAAGAAAAGAAGCATGCCAAGAGAAAATATGACACACATACTTTATACATGTTTAATTTCTGTTGTTTTGGTTGGAAAACAGCTGCAGGTGTCCTCTAATTATATCACCATTTTCACAAATATCAACTGTCATATTTAATTTGTTACATTTACCATCTAGCCTCTTCAAACAGCGCACTTCTTTCATTACACATTTAGTGCCAGAGTTTTCAGCATTCAAGCTAACTTTCAAGCAAGTCAATTAATGCATTATTTACAAGTGAAATGTTATTAAAAACAGATTCTTAATTTACTAATGATTTAGTAGACCCCAGGCAGTATTCCAATTTGTTTTTATTGAAATTGGAAGAACATTTAGAACAAAGGGGAAAGTAATGTCAAGGATATTTTGGCCTATTTGTCTGTGCTGTACTTTCTGTGGTATTATGTCTACCCCTACATCTTCCCTCCCTCTTCTTTATATTGTATTTTTAATACATAACCTAACCAGTTGCAGCATGATTGAGGGGAAAGGTCTATGAAAAATGAAAAACAGCACAAACACTATTGTGAGTTTTGTTTTTAAAAAGCACCAGGCAGTCTGGAATGACTCAATACACATGTTCACCATACAATACAGCATATTTTGATTTACAGCACTGTTCTAGCAGCACAGCAGGTTAAGAAGGTTAGAAGTCAAGGGAAATTAAATGTTATTAGCATTCCACCATTGTTGTTCTGTACAAAAGTGAGTATGTAACTTTTCAAATGCATTTTTAAACTCAAATTTGTTTCTGAGGCTTTTAGCTTGTCAGAAACTTTTATGAGCACGTGTGTGCTTCTTGGTCCTTTCCCTTTCCTGCTCCTTTTCCTCTCCTATCTGTATCCATTTAGGATGGGCACTCCTACATTTTCCCTTTGCCAAACTGCCACTACCTACCTTTTCTCTTTGCCAAACTGCCACTAGGTACAATACTGCTGTTGTCATTAAAATGTTGACTTTGACTTTTAGGGCCACTTAATACAGGAAATATCCGTGATTCAGTGGCAATACTAATCACTTGCAAACACTGAGCATCAACATTTTAATGGTGACTGAGATAGCTTCAAGATATTTCTTTGTGTTTGTTTTTGTGTGGGAATAAATGAAACCAAAGCAGGAATTCATGATCAGAGAGTGTTTTACTCCCATAGGGTGGCTTACCAACCACAGATATACTCCAACCACGTGGCTTCAATTTGCCTTTAAGGGCAGGGTGGGGGATGCTTGTTTCTGGACACTGGCACTCCCATGTATGGGAACACCTAGCTCAGACCCAGGTGTGTACACCTTCACTGGGAGATCTACATGTGGGTAAAGAGGCTGGGGCAGGGAATGTCTAATTTAGGCATAGCAGCTCCAGAAATCTTGGTGAGGAAATGGGAAGGCTAACAGGTGCTTTCAGAGAGCAGATAGGGCCCCAGGTCTTGTTTCTACACATGTAAAGCCTGCATAAAAGAAAGTTTGTGGGCAAAATACTACCACACCTGACTAAATGAGGGCCAACCCAGATAAGTCTACACCACCACTACCTCTTCTAAAGTGATTAGAGGGGCAAAGCTGAAGCCTCTCTGTGCCTCAGACTATTATTTGTAAAACAGGGATAACACTGCTCCTGTACCTTGCAAAGCTGACACAAAGATAAGTTCAGTAATTATTTGGGATGATCTCCGTTATGATGGCAACAGTACTCACAAAATCAGGCTGATGGGTCTGTACCTTTCCCTACTAACTCCTCATCTATTTGGAGACCTCCTGTAGGTGACAATTTCTTAGGGTTGAGTGTGAAGTCAGATGTACCAGGCTGGCCATGAAATGACCCTTTACTGATGGTGCCACAAAAGCTGCAAACCCTGCCCTGTCACCAAGCACCTCGGGTCCCTGTAGGTTACTGAGTGCCTAACACAGCACCAGTTTCAATGTACAGGGAGCCAGGCTGGCCGTGCACTGCCCTCATCAGTGTCTTGTGAGCAAGTCTTCTGCTGCCTTGGTCCCTGATCACCTGAGGCTCATTTTTGCTGAAGGGCCCTGCAAAGCCACAGCAATCATCAGAGCTTTGACCTCACTAAAAGCTTCTGACATCCAGTGCTGACCCAACCCACCTCCTGTGGCTGCTTCAGAGGAGAGTCAAGGGCCTCCGGCCAGCATGAACCAGCTACCTTAGCTTAGGTAGAGAGGGCAGGGGCTCTGAGTTTAAAAGCTTCTGTTCTCATTTCTGCTGATGAGCTGCTGTGCTGGATCATTGCTAAAGAAGTCATCAGAAAGTTTCAGACCTTGCAAACTAATGCTGTGTTTATTCAACTTTCCAATCATTCCTCTCTACTATCTGTGCTTCACATACCGTGAAACTGCACTACACTGTGCAACTGAATTAGTTGTACAGTGACTCAAAGGCATTAAACAATAGCTTTGATATTTTAAGTACTGTCTAGGAGGGATTTTTAATTCCTTCCTCATAATGAAACAAGAAACACATGAAAAAAACCCCACAGTTAAACAACCCTGAAACATTGATTTTCTTTTCCACCCTGGGTAGACCCCTCTGACACAAGAGAACAAAAAATATCCTTAAAGCCTTCAGCTTGTTTAGTAGCAGAATAAAAATAAAACAAGCATTGACACACAATTTTAATGTCACTCAGTAACACAAGAAATAAGTCCCTGTTATTAATGCACCTTCTAAGTTCACAGTATGTACTCAGAAAGCAAATCCTATGGGAACTTTCCAGATACTATTGAGTCTAAGGGTGGACGTGTTGATCTGTCTCCAGTTGCAGATAGATCTGCTGAAATGGCCACTGTATGGGAATGGTTAGCAAAGCCCTGGTATTTGAACTGTTCAGGGTGAACCTATTCATTGTGATTGTGACAGATTAGGGAGAGCTTAGTTGTCAGCTTAGAAGGAGATGCTAGGTTTTGGCAAAGAAGTGATGACAAGCTGCTGGAAGGAAGAGAGACCCACTGCTGACACACCAACAGTCAGAAGAGGATCCACACAGAACCTCAATCCCACACTGGTACCCCTGGAAAGCTGGGGAGAGGAAAAAAGAGATGGCTCTGCTTGCACTCACTTGGCCAGCAGGAGCCCAGAGTGGCACTGAAGCAAACGGGTGCAGTGTGGAGCAGGGAGCTGAGGTGGCCCCCGCTGGCTGCATGGACAGCAGAGGATCAGCTGCCACTATGGCACAAACAACACTGGAGGAGAGTAAGTTCTGCCACTGACAAAAGACTCTCCAGATTGCTTCTCACTGGAGATGGAAGTGGGGGCAGAAAGAGGGAAAAATAAGTGAAAAAATGCTGTGAAACTACTGGCATTAGACTGCTCAGAGCACAAGGCCAGGCACCTAAGTGATGACTCACATCTGACAATAAATACACGAATCGTTGTTGAAAGTGTGTTTGACTTTCACAAAGGGGTTTAAGCAAATATTTGTTTGTTCATTAGTCTTGAGCAACACTTTTACGGCAGGAGATTCATTAAACCTTAACATATATCTGCAAACGAGATATTTGGTTGTCTTGCAGATTAAGACACAAAGCAATGCACACTGTTTACACAGAATGGCCTTGAAATACCTGTATTGGAGTGATATGCAGTTATTAGGCACTGGCATTGTGAATCTTCATTCTATTGAAGGTTTGTTGGGATGCCATGTCTGCCATGTCAGCTTTAAAGGGCCTGTTTCTGCTTGTGTGTCTGCATCAGCTTTCAACTTCCCTGACTAGTCTTGAAAAGCTGATGAATGAAATCTGCTTCATGAATTAAATTATACCTGTGTATGAGAAAGCCATTGCCTGTTTTTACAGATGGTGCTGTAGGGTGCCTAGAACCATTCACAAATTCCTCAGGACAGATCACAGCACAGACAGCTCTGTCCTGCATTAGGAAAATGTAATTTGATCAGGAAACCCTTTTTCCAAATATCCTGAGGTGACAGCACCACAACCACAACAATTTTTGTGTTAAAAAATTACCATGGTATCAGATGGCATGGACAAGAAGCACACATCAAGCTCTGCAAAGTGTCTATGTGTGGGCAAGGCCATCCTTACAGCCCTTTTGTGCTCACTGGAGCCTGGGCCAGCTGCTTGCTGGTGGGCTGTGCTTGGGTCACTTGTTGAACTCTGACTCAGGACTTGCTACAGCAGCTAAAAATGAGGAAGGCCCATCACGCCTCTTCTGGTGGTTGCAGGAGACATAAGAGCTCCCTCCTTTAGAGCTACTGTGTACTATTTATGCTATATGCATTCCAGCAAACAATGAAGATGGATCTATATATATTTTCAATCTACAAAGCAGATTGGGAAGTTATTGTGACCAAATCCTCAGTGATGTAACACTGGCTGCAGCACAACTATCCTGATTTATACCTATCAAAACATAACTACTCTCAAGTGAACAAGTTACGCTTTGCCTCCTCTCTCTGACTATTTTTTTTCCTGTGAGCAGAGCTGCACAGTGTAATGTTAGATGTGATGAGGGTCAGCAATAACATAATCACAGATCTGAGGTCTTCAATTTAAGCACCTCTGTGTCTTCACCTCATCTCACCAAATGATAACATAAAAGGTTACGATGTGCAAAGCAAAAAGCCCAAGCTGTTAACTTTCTTAACTTGAAAATATTACATTCCTAAAATTATTGCAAGCACAACATACTTGACATCCTATACAGATGATGTAAATGGAAGATGGCATGCAAATATTTCACAATATAATGGCATTAAAATAATAAAAGCCTTATGTATATATCTGTTATGACAATGAAACCTGTACATTACTTGACTTGGTGCAATCCATATCAGTACTTCAGATGTACACTTGTGACACTGAAGAAAACTTCTGTCTGGGGGGAAATGATGACCAATATCTTTCAATTTCCCTATGCATCCATAGCAGCAAAGCAACTGAAGCCACTGAATATAGACTGACATTATCTTCTACTTCCCTGTGCTTTTCTAGATAGAAAACATGTTTAAAATCAGTCCATAATTAGCATATTTTCCTGCAATCTTGGTGTGGGCAGAGCTGGTGTGGAAGAGAGATCTGACCAGACTTTATATCCTGCTGACCTCATTCCCATTACAACTTAGGGTGTTCACAAACCCTATGGTGAGAAACAAAAAAAACCCAAATTGTTGGCATGAGAGAATTTCTGTGTGGTCTCAAAGAGATGCTCAATCTAGTAGAACATATTGTGGGAGCACAGAAGAAACCTACTCTGAAAGCTGACAACATCAGTCAGGCACTTTCCTTCCCTTCAGGGCTGTGTTACAAGGACTAGCCATAATAGGCCATACTAACTTCAGAAGGCTTGGGACTGCAATTTTTTTGGTGGGTCTTTTGTGTTACAGCTGCTAGTGCTAATTTTATAGCTTAGAAAGCACAGAGAGTGATACATTGTGCTTAAAAAAGAGGAAAAAGAGTTCTCCTTTTTCCACACTTGAATACAGCTGCAATATGTGCAAGTTTCAGAAAAATAAACCATCCTGAAAAGAATTTCTGCTCATTGAAGAAATAATAACAACCTCTTGTATTCCCATTTCTCCCTTATCTTGCTTCTTGCTACATGCAGCTCCATGTCACTGAACATCTTCCTTTGAACCTCTGACTCTTCTTTTCTTGATGATATTCCCCCTACCTCAAACTTTTCCCAGAGGTGAGCCCAATGCAGGCTGCAGAGCTGAATAATCCTGAACTTGATAAACATGATTGTGCATCAAAATGTTTGGCATTGGCCACTTCTCTTTGCTCTTGCAAACATGACAACCAACTCCATCACTCAGTAAGCTCAACCCTTAACTCTGCATTTCTGGAAAAGAATCTTTGCCTCAAATGATACTGCTGTAGATATTGAATACCTGCAGCACTCTTTCCTCAGATCCCTTCATGCTCACTAGTTAAACCCTATAGATGCTCATACAGAGCTGCAAAATCTTAAGATATAAAAATTTGGCATTCCTTCCTAGTTGGCATTTGGTAGGTGAGCTGATAACCTTCTCATTGCCCTGGCATAAGGGCGAACTGGGATTTGCTGGTTGGGAGAAATTTAAGTGGTATAGGTGAAGACTGCAAATGGAGGGTCCTGCTTAGGAGGACTGCACTCAATTATTGTGCAGTTATGAGAAAAGAGGAGCAGAGTGGCTTTTAGGAAGAGCATAAAACTTGGAAAAGAGGGCAGCTCAGAAAAATGAAGATGCTTCCTGAAGGAAGGTGACCCCAAACTGAAGAGTTTAGGTGAAGATCTGAAATTCTCCAAGTCTGAGAGTATTTGGATGTTAGATGTCAGTCTCATCAGTGCTTTCCTGCCTCAACATATACTGATGCCTCCTAAAAAGTAGTTCAGCTGGGCCTTGCTAGAAGCAGATACTCAAAGGCATAGTTAAAAGCTGAAATGACAACATTGAGAACCAGCATGAGGAGCTTGCAGGCATGTCTCAACAGGGAATGGTGCAGGGTCTTAGCAAGCCTGAATTCTGTGAAGGATTGTAGGAGGGCAAGCTGTGAGAGGCACTGTACCAAATTAACTCTGCTACACCCACTTTGAAACTCAAGAAAAAGGGACTAATAGCTGAACAGGGGATCTCAGCCATCCAAACAGGGGAATGATCTCCTCCACTGGACTGTCATTGTTTTTTTTCTCTTTGATTTTGATGCCATTTAGCATTTAAACAGGTGGCATTTGAGCAGAATCAGTTTCTCTAAACACTGCACCTTATATATTGAGTACAAAAAAGTTATTTCAAGGGCTGTGTTGCTATGTGATTGCAGAAACAGCAGTGCAGGGAGAAATGTCACCAATAAGAGCCTTTTGAAAATAGAAAACATTTAGCTGTTGTGAGATTACTTTTTCTGTTTTCATTGTTTAGAAACATATAAAACTACTGTAGTTCATATCTGCACTTTTGATAGGTTGTGTGACTCACACTGTGATTACACCAGAAATATCAAAGAGGGAAAATATACATAACCCATGGTTAGGATTAAATGTGAGTTGCAAATAATCAGTGTTTATAGCACATTTAACCTGGGTGCAGTACAGTTTGTTCAGATTTTATTTAAGTCTGAATATCCAGTGTTGTGTTTGGAGCATTAAGTGCACCACTGACATGAGCAAGGACAGGACTTTTGCTGCTGAATGCAAAACAGAGTTTTGCTGAGTTCAAAAGTCTGTAAGTTCACAAAACAAGTAGTGTTTCTTGCCATAATTAGACTGCAAAAAGCATTCGCTTAAAAAAAAGTTTTAATTACGATTGGCGTTTCCAATCCCAGTGCTGGAGGCGGTTGTCTACTGAAAATTGATGTCCTTTATGGCACTGGCAATAGACAAATCCAGTGGAAAAGCCCGTAAACAAGTTTCTAGGCAAATTTAATATTTGTTTAACCACTGGAGAAAGCATTTTCGTTGTTACCCTCTTATTAAAAGAGGTTGGAAATGGATTCACACACTCTCCTTTGCTGAGTTAATTGTCATATGGTTGGCATCATAGGCAACATCATTTTTCAGCAACATAGCCACCTCCAGCACTAAGCACACAAATGCCAATTGTATCTGAAAACCACTTTTCAGTTCTACTACACAGAAAAACATTTTGCAGTTTATTTGTGATGAAAAACAATTCTCTTTTTAAGAACAATGGAACTATTGGTCTGAGCAAAAGAAATGAATCTGGGAACTGTCTTTTAAACTCCATCTGAATTGTCAAATAGACTGATAAGCGATTACTGTTAGGCAAATTTTGGCCCTGTTTGAAGGCATGAATATTAGAAACTCACTCTGTGCCACACATCAAAGAACCTGTACATGGGTAGGGCTTGCCAGCTCTGAAGGTACATATGAGAACACTGGGGCTAAACTGGTGCTGCCCTCAGCTTCGGCCCCAGGGGGGGCTCCCAGCAGTCTGCACGTCAGGCACCATGGATGCCAACTCTGTGTAAAACCATTTCCATAGCCCAAAGTCCTGAAAAAGGGTCTGGATAAAAGGCCTTGAGCTTATGAATACACTCCATATGCAGACAATATTAAAGAAAATATTGCAGTATCCAGCTGTGGGATTTTAGGTGCTTACCAGAAAAAAGATGGGTGACAATTTTCATCTTACATTTAAAACATTCCTCCCCATGCTAGAGATCTAATCAGGAAAGAAATGAATAAGATGTCATGCAATACATTAGATACATATGCAGCTGATACAGCCTGACTGATTAGTTAGATGGAGTGAAGACATTTAGGCATAGGAAGACTTTCCCCAGTGCTTCTGCTGTCTCTGTTCTCAAAAAAGACAGAACTGAAGCTGCATTCAGTGTGGGACAGAGCCAAGTGTGCCCTGCTGGGGGGACTAGCACAGCCTTAATGGCATCACATGTTGCCCATTTCAATTTTTGTATCTGGAGGCTGTTATTTGATCTTTGGCTATCAATTAAAAATACAGAGATTTCAGGCAAAATTATTATTGTCTTATATACTGACTACTGGGCCAAAGGTACATAATTGGCATGGTTTGGCCTCACCCACTGAGTGTAACATAAAACATGCTGTATAAATATATGAACACTTTTATATTTTAAACAAATTTGTGGACATGGTGCTCTCACAAATGAGGAAGCAACATCTGTACTAATCATAATTCCTGAAGAGCACATTACCAAATGAGACACATGTATAGGGTTTTATCCAATCTGGCAATGAAACTGATTGTACCTGAGTTACCTGGCCAGCAAGGGCTGAGCAATCAGATAATGCGATGGATTAACAATTCTTAGAAGCAATTTGGTTAAACAAACGTAAATGGCAGAAAGACAAAAGGCAAAGTGATCAGCCCCTAGACCTGCTCTGCTCTCTGAGACAGATTATTCATAGCCCAGTTGTAATCTCACTACTGATCATGGCTGTATTTGGACTAGTACAGTAGCCTAAAACTGACTTACTTTAGGAAATAATCAGAGAGGTGAGGCCTTTTTCTGCTGTTACCATTCCCTTGAGACAACATTCTCCTTTTTTAGTGTTTTATATATGTTTTAAAAGTAGTGCAGTGCCTGGAGCCTAGCATACAGAAACAGTTTTATAGTAACATAGAGAAGAAAAAAAAAAAAAACATACATAAGGAAGCTTCCAAGAATCACTGTTGACTGCAATATTACAAAAACCAGGTTAGGTTTACCCTTAGCTCATGTAAACAGGTCAAGAAAATCACAAGATAATATCTTTTACATGTTTAGAGTTCTGGTATTTTAAACATCTTAATTGACACACTTCACATACTTTTGTGGACTGCTGCAAATACTGTAATTTCTGCCCAGATTTCCAACAGAGTATGTCTACAGAGTGGCTAACCTGGACCTTGCTACATGCATTTGAACTTCATTGTTCAAGTAAATTAAACTGAATTAAGCACAGCCTACAAATTGTTCATTGGGATGGTTCTGCTGCCAGGTGAGACTCATGGTGCCTCTTCCCAGACTCCTGGAGACAATTTACACTGTTTGCTTCACCCTTAGAAAGACTCATGGATGGTCTGCATGATATCCCATACTGGTTGTATGATAAATGGATAACATGATTGTGCTACAGTAAATTATATACTGCTTCCAAGGACAGAAGAGCTTCTGTAAGGTGTTCAGTGCTTTCACTTTTCTTTGTCTTCTATTTTAGTTGATTTATTTTCTCTTTTTCTGCCTCAGTTCATCCTGAGATCCTCTTCTTACAGAGCTTTAGGATCTCTAATTTCTCTGGATTCCATAACTTCTTTGGATTGTTTTCCACATAATTTATTGAAGTCTTTTTACTTGAAAATATAGAAAGCAGCTTTTAGGCCTTTGGGTGGTTCTTAACTATGACTTTGGGAGCAAAATAGTCTGAGATGTTAACTAGCTGCACCTCAATACCTCCACCTGACTTTCAGGCTGTGTTTTGTCTCTTGTTTAGTGGCATTTATATGTGACATTTATGTGGTGTTTGTATAGGCCAGCTGTATGAGGTTCAACAACGCAAAATTCTGGGTCTTGCACCTGAGTCACAACAGCCCATCTGAACATGACCCAGCTGTGCCCAGGTGGCCAAGAGGCCAATGGCCATTGCTGTGTCAGCAATGGTGGAGCCAGCAGGAGCAGGGCAGGGATTGTCCCCTGTGCTCAGCAATGGTGGGGCCACACCCCGAGGGCTGTGTCCAGTTCTGGGGCCCTCAGTTCAGGGAAGACACTGAGGGGCTGGAGTGAGCCCAGACAAGGACAGTGGAGCTGGGGAAGGGTCTGGAGAATGATTCATATGAGGAGTGCCTGAGGAAGTTGGGGTTGTTTAGCCTGGAGAAAAGGATGCCCAAAAGGTGACTGTATTGCTCTGTACAACTGCCTGAAAGGTGGCTGTAGTGAGATGGGGATCAGTCTCCTGTGCCAGTGACAGGACCAGAGGAAATGGCCTCAAGTTGCACCAGAGAAAGTTTAGATTGGAAATTAGGAATTATTTTTCTCCTGAAAGGGCGGTCAGGCACTGGAAAGGGATTCCCAGGGAAGTGGTGGATTCATCATCTCTGGAAGTGTTCAGAAGGCATGTGGATGTGGCACTTGGGATATGGTATAGCAGGGAACATGGTGGTGCTGCATTAATGGTTGGACTCAATGATCTCTGAGGTCTTTTCCAAACTTAATGAGTCTACAATTCCAAGGCATAAATGCTTTTTTTGGGAGATCTGATAGCTTTTTGCTTAGAGATGTGTGACAGCTCAAAGGGAAAGCAACAGAAAATCATGCATTAATCCCATGGGGAAAGCCTGCTCACCAGGCTCTGAAACAAAAAGTATGGCACAGTCTGGCTCATTAAGAAGTACAAGGAATAAACCTGACAATAACTTTAAACTCCTTCATCCTTACTAAGGAAAGTGGCAGGTGTAGTAATAACAGTTCTTTCAAGTAGAAGACATAGCTCCTTGCATTAAGGAATATAAATCCATTATCAAAATCAAGGAATATGCTTTTTCAACAAAACTAGGTAAAGGCTGATACTGACAGAACAGAGTCCCTCCACTTGTCCCACAGGAGAATTGTGGCAGCAGGCAGTATGAGGCAGTTGATGGCCAGAATAAAACCCAACCCCATCCATACTGGTCCATGATGAACACTGCCAACTTTGGGAGCCCCTCACACCACCCCTACTACACCGAGCAATTGCTGTTCATGAAACCACCTAAGGCAAGGTTTCTGAGGCACACATTCTGCTCAGAATGGGGATTTTCCCCCTGACACTGCCATGCTGCCTCTGCTACAGCACATGGAAGGTGCTGAGTTTGTCATTCCTGTTTAGAATCAGAAGTGCCCACAAACTCTGCCAAAAGAAAATGAAGAGTTGGCAAAGCTTGAGGAGAGTGGAAGTTTATATGAATCCCATCTTAATTTGTGAGAAGTTTGAGGAAGAACATGATGTCAGGTTAAAACATGTTTGGAAAGGAATGTAGCTTGCAGGACTAAACTGAAATTAATGTGTGCCTCTACAAAGCCTGCTGCAGTTCTTGGCTCCTGTGACTGGAAAAGGGGAGTAAGGACAGTTCTAGAAATATAAAACCATAGTTCAAATGCTGCCAACTAACACTGTGGTGCATGTATGGAAGAAATAAGAGGGATTAATATTCAGAATTCTAAAAAACATCTACTAATATTTTTACTGTGAATTTACACCTTTCTTTCAAATTACATTCAGACCACAAGATGCTCATACTGTTATTAATAAGCAGTAATGATTCAGAAAATATCTATCCTATTAAATATATTTTACTGCATTTTTCTGGAATTTCTCAGCACTGGAATGCTCCTATAGTTGCTGTCTGTCACCTTATCTACTGGTAACTAAGCATAGTTGTTGCTGATTTATGGATTCCTTTTTTTCAAAATAGTTGCAGAGAGAAAGCAAGAGGATGCTAGGGAAAGCTTCAGAGATAATTCTAAAAGAAAGTGACAAAAAAAAAAAAGAGGGAGAAAGAGCCTTCTCTTCATGAGAGATAATACAGTTTTCTCATTCAAATTAAGTTTTTTTGTGCAAAGATAAAAGAAAGCCACTCTCAGTATAACAGCATCACCTTACACGTACAGAAGAGTATGCATTTAGTTCTTTACAGCAAAAAGAAGCTGGGAAAGCTGCACGAGACAGTTGCTTTTCCCATTTTCTATCAACAAATCACAAAGGGAAATCCAGGCCTAGTTACAAAATCCCAGCCCACTTACCTTTTCTACAGAATAATCTTTTATTAAGAAAAAGTTTGTGCTTTCTGTTTTTTTTTTTTTTTTCCCTAAATTTTAAACCCACAAAACTTTGAATGGCTTGCATGGAGCTATGGGAGTGCCCCTTTCCTAAATTTGTCCACAGTAAACTTTGAAAAGGCTGATGTGGGAATGATCCATAGAAAGAACAGCCTGTGTTTCATTTTGCCCATAAATGGAACTGGATGCATGGCACTGGATTATGTGGAATGTGCATGGGATCCTGCTTACACTGCCCATGCACAAACCCAAAATGTTTGCAGGCACAGTTGAAAGTGAGTTCTGCTCAGAGCGGATGTTTCTCTTCTGTATGTCATGCAACAGGAATGCCAATCACATTAGTAATTTTACATCACAGCTGACTGGTATTGCATTAAGACTCCTCTGACATGGAGAACAGTTTTAGGATAAGATGATTTGCAGGATGTCTTTCAGAAAAGTACCATTTATTCTCTATCCCTCTTTATTTTTTTTAATAGATAATATCCCTGCACTTATCATGCAGTAGTAGCTGGATGGCACATTAATGAGAACACTCATAATGCAGAAAGCCACATGTTGCTGAATACTGATGTTAGTGGTGTGAAAGGATCTGTTCCCAGAAAATTATAGTTACCTTCCCAGTTACAGAGACCAATCTGTCTAATTTTTCAGGGACATTGGATTCAATTCTGACTTTGCTTAAACCAGCTCTGCCTGTTTGCCCTCAATTGCAGTTTATACCAATATTTCTGAAAGGCTCATTCTCTCTCACTTGCATTATAGTTCAGCACAGAAGGTGATTTAAATTTCTGATTTGATACAGATATAACTTAGCAGGTGTGGAAACATGGTCTGCTGAATTTCTTATAGCTGCACTGTTGCTTCTCCTAAGGCAAAACATTTACAGTAGGACCACCTAAATCATTTGCTGATTTGCTGTCATACAGTTCTGAAATGCCATTTGACTGGCATATACATGTTACAATGTATACAGGTTTCATCCTGAGCTCCTTATCTGTCTGCTTGATCAAGAAGCTGGGACACTGTGTGCAGGACCACTTCCACAGCAATGGAATCCCATGAGCTCTCACATGAGCTCTAGGGGGGAATAGTATTTTACTAAAGAACCCACCATTGAACCCTCCTGTATCCTGTTCCAGATCACCCTGGAAGGCGGCAGCATGGATACATGCAAAGGGGTGTAACATAAAATTGAGGTTTGAGAACTGCTCTGAGCAATCCAGCCCTTTTACCCACTGCAGTTAATGCTGAATAGAGGATCATTCTAATCCTCCTTAAATTGCTGCACAGGTGTTACAATGCCTGGTTTACAGCTACTCTGTCTTGCCCTCCTCGAGTGAACTATACCCTTTCCTGAAGTGCACCTGGTCTCAGCAGTTGAGCACAGAAAACCTCCTGTGAAAATTCCCAGCAAACAAACACTGAATACAGTAATCCAGAAGGAATAAACCTAACAGTTACTGCTTGATATTTGAACATCGTTTAATGAGTGCCCAGAATTAATCTGTAAATGCACATTGTTAATTTTGGGCCTGCTATTCATTAATTAGAGGCTTAGTGGCAAGTGCCATTGAGCTATCTGCAATGTTTAAGGTTACATCAAGCCCTAGTAAATGGCTTGCTGATAACAAGATGCATCCATCTTCATTACTTGGCCACTCCTGTCTGAGTTTGCTCTGCTTCCTGTAAGGGCTGTGTTGCTTGGAACTGAAGAATTAAACTTTTATCCAAACCAGATTCTGCACTTTCACCTCTTTTTATTCCTTGAGTAGTTCCAATTTATTTTACTTAAATGACATTGGATTACCTAACATGGAGAGGAGCAGTACCTAAACCTAAAACAGTCACCAGATCTTTAGCTCTGGGATGGAGTGTTGCAGTGGGTTAACATTTATAGAAACCATTACATTTATATTACATCTGATACTGGTCTCAGTGTAAAGAACTCATGAGGTTACAACTTAGGATAAAACCCAGAAACAACACAGGAAATTAATTTTAAATCTGAAGAATAAATATCCCCTTTTTTTAGTTTACTTTTGCACTGTTACATTCTCAAAATACAATATCATGTAAGGCAATCATAATTCAAGTGAAATAGCATAAAGACATTTCCATGTAAATTCTCAGTTATATATATGTCTATATGTGTTCATCCAGGAAAAGATCACTGCAACTAGTTTTCCCCTGCCTTCTGCTAAACATGCTCTTTTTTGAGCAATAATGCTCCTGTCTGAGTCTAGGGAGGTGTAGTTGAACCTAATAATAAACTTCCTAAACTCACTGTTTTCCCTTAAAACTACAAGTAGAAGAACTTGAAATAGAAAAGCAAACTCTTTTGGCAGATGGTCTTTTTAAGTAGCTGCTGCAAGATACATATAATGCTGCTAAGCATGGTTGTTTAACACATTAGGGTGCTCACAGGTATAGCCTTTTGCTCTCATGAACAATTTTAAGCATTTAAGTTCAATTTTAAGCATCACTGCTTGGGATAGGTAATTGTAATCACAGTGGAAAGCAAGTTTCTGGGTGCTGATGCTCAAACCATGTGTGTATGTAGGAAGTGAAGAGAAAGAAGATGCTTGTTGTGATGATAGCTCAAGGGAGAGTACCAGAAAGCCCTTACACTTTTGAGCTGGCACATGTATCACAGACTGGCAGGTTTCACTGGGGAAAAGCCTTTTGGGGTGTTACTGCTTGGTGTGCACACCTCCAGCTGGTTCAGAAAGCCTGGATACCAGTCTCACATGTAAGGCAGTAAAGGAAACATCAGCTGGCACAGGGCAGGCAGATGTAGGGACACATCCATGGCCAGTGCAGCACTGAATTTACCCAGCCAGGCTGGTGATGCAAAGAGCACACCTTTGACTCTGCAGGTGTTGTACTGCACATGAAGATATCCATCCCCTCCCCCTCCCCATCTACGACACACAAAGCTACCAAATTGTGGTGAATAGCAACTTTTACAATTACAGTCAAATTCCAGGAGGGTTAGTTGCACTCATGTATCATTCTTCCATTAGCCTGCATCTTTGTTAGATACTAAATGAGAAAATAAACCTGAAAGGGTGGGGAGAAAAGACAAAGCAGACATAAAGCTTGCTTTGTGACATTTAGACACAAAGTTATCTATGTTACCCGTGATTGGAACAGACAATCTTAAGCTGAGTATTTCTTAAATTTACCAGAAGGATGAGCTGGACTCTTGAGGTAAGTGCTCTTTGAAGCTAATGTGCTACTGTACAAAGAAAGCTTTTTTTCCCTTTGAAAAGATAAAGCTAATATTGTGGCAGCACAGGCTACAATGCTGCCACTGAAATGGAGGTCAAAGCTGAAGGTTCTTTACTATCAGAAAGCTAAATAGAGGTATCTTAATTTTTTTTATTATTATTATTATTCTTATTCAAACAAAAATTCTGTTCTAGCATCCTAAGATACTGGTCTCTGGATAGGAAATCGTTCATCTGTCCAATTTATATTATTCGATATTGCTTTAAAAAAATCAGAAAAGGAAGAAGAAAAAACTTTGGGCATCCTCAGGTCAAGGCGATTTTTAAAAAGGTTAAAAGCTATTCAGATGGGTTACAGTATCCATAAAGGCAAATGAGATTACATTTAAAGACTGATGGAGAAAAAGCAATAATTGAGATAAAATGCTACTGTCTCAAAAAGGTTTAGACTGAGGAAATGCTGATATTAAAGCAAAGAAATTGAAAGACTTACAGATCAGCCATCACATCAAAGACAGCAGAGAATTTAATTAAATTTGCAACAATTATGTTTACTTTTAATGTTTACTAGGTTCTTTTAGTTTCTTCCATCATTGTTCAGTGAAATATTTTTGTAATAACTTGGGGAATATTGTGATTGTGTATCTCCAACCACCAGCTGTCAAATGGTGACCTCTCTTTTCCTTGCATCTGTAATGTTACAAGCCTTTGTCCTGAAAAGAGTTATGGTGTTTAAATCAAATACATTGTGAAGTTACAAAACCCATAACATGATATGGATAATGATGGCCTGGATACACTTATAAAATATATTTTAGAGCCCCCCACGGAACAAAGATTGGGAAAAAAACTCGCAAACATTACTCTCTGCTGTTTGCTGTTAATTGCATGAGTGATCATTACATGGGTGTTGAATGTGAAGCCTGCTGTAAAGGTATATGGTAAATAAAATGCACAGAAGTTCAGAATCACAAAATAGCTGGGTAAAAACATTGCTGAGGACCTGAAATTCAAACTATAAAAGTATTCTGAGTGCTGACCTAGTCACAGGATCTCTGTTTAGCTCACATAATTTTGGTATTGCAACCTATTGAGAAATTACAATTTGTATTTCAAACTGCCCTTTTCTCTGCTGTGACTTTTACTCAAGATTTACTAAGTCTCAGAGGTTGTAGTAATTATTGCTAAAGGGAGTCATGATAGAGAACTCTTTCATACCCAGCCAAAAAATTACAGCAAAAAGATGAATTTGTCTTTTCTGTCTGTGAGTCAGAAGCTTCGTTAGGTGTTGGGACACCTATGGATTCCTGATAGATGCAACTAGTTTCTTAAAAACTGAGGGATATGACAAGCAGGGTGTCTAGAATAGAAATGCCCAAGCAGTCAGTGACTGAGAGACCAGCTGAAAGTGATTCAAGGCTAGATGCAGGGCTGAAAGCTGTTTGTCCCTCTCACTCCTCACTATTCCAAGGATGGTCACTGCCAGTAGCACAGCCTGCCACAATGGCTGCTGTGTAAGAAGCAAGGCAGAAAAACCAGCCTGGGAACACACAGGTTAGAAAAAAAAAATTAATAATTAAAAACTCATTGAACTTGGCCATTCTCTGTATGCAAAGGATTTATAAACTCATGTTAAACCCCTACTCCTTTAGTATTTAGATGCAAACTAATTTTCAGACAGGTAGTACTCTGCGTGCTGTGAATTGCTCAGGACCTCTGCCATTTGAATGTCTTGTGATGAGCCAATTTGCAGTCTCCAGGGTGAGTTACTGGTGTCCTTGCTCACTTGGGATTTATTCTGCTCACTCACCAAAGAACTTTGCAAAACCTCTGGAATGCTCATTATTAGGAGAATAACAAATGATGAATAACAATTTGTCTGCTTTCAATAAAAAAAATTTCAGAGAAGTCATCATGTAAAAATGTCCAGTGGTCTGTAAGGTGCTTGTGGGGGTTATCATGAAGAGGTTCTTGGCTATTGGAGTAGTTGGATGAAAAGATGTCTATGCCATGAATTCCCCACCTGTGCTGGAAAAAATGTTTGCACATTTCTTTTTGTTCTATTTGTATCTGTTTGAGCTTGGCTTTTTTCTGTTACCCTTTGTGGAGGTGTTCAAGAGCTTGGCTGAAGGAAATTTCTTTTATATTAAAAAAAGTTGTTAAAATGACTTTCCGATCTTGCATGCTTTGTTTTATTTCAGCCTCTGGGGTTTTCAAACAGGTGAGTTACCATCTACCAAAATCATAAGGAAATAAAAATGATATAGAAAAAGAGCTATGAAACATGCTTCAAACAGAAGGGACAAACTAAGAAAGCATTGCACAGGTCTGTAAATTACTATTTTAATTTGGGACCCATGACAACCTTGACAATGCCCCTTTATGTCTCTGTCTATTGTCTCTATTTATATCATGCCATTTTTATTTACTGTTCATCTAGCAAATGAAGCCTGTCCCCAGCACTCAGAGTGCCAGGCTACAGAATTGCTGTAAGTCTCCCTGGAGCGGTGTTCAGCCACGGGTAAACTAGTCCTGCAATGAGATGCTTCCTATTCTCCCTCGAAGGTACAGAATGAAGAAACTCATTGTTTATGCTGCAATTTTGATAACCTAACTGGCAGAACAGTTATTCAAATTTTAAGCTTCTAAATGCAGCAAGATCAACCTGGCCATCCACATAAATAATTTTGACATGATAAGTATGTGAGTGCGATGATAACTGATAAGTGAAGCAATTACCTTGCTTTTTTTGGATTATATTAAATGAAGATTCTGATAGAGTAATGAAAAGAGACAAAGCAGACAAAAAGGCGGCTGTAGAGCTTTTGGGCACTCTGTTATCTCTATTATACCATATTGAAATAGAGAAGCTATCACCAATCATGCTTCCTATGTAACTTCTAGCTTCTAACAGTGAACAATGAATAAATTGTCACAAGACAGTAACTGATAAATTGGGATTGGCAGTGCTTTTTAAAAGTGTAAATAAACTTATCAGCCCCTCACCCTCCCTGAAAGGCAGTACAGTTTGAAGAGGATTTTTTATTTTGGTATGTTGTAGCTTGCAAGGTCTCCCTTCATTTACCCACCTCAATTGTCCTTTGTTTAGCCATCCGTTTTAAGCAGCCACTTCAGCATAAGAGTATACTCCAGCACTTGCATTATTTTTGTGGTGCTCTACAGAACACTTTGCTTTTGTCCCTATGTGTTTTTACTTTGGCTGTTATCCACATCTCCTAATTCCTGTCATTCCAATTAGAAGCTGCTCTAATTATATGATTTTATGCTGGCTTTTATTGCGTGCAGAGGCATACAAAGATATAAATAGCACCTCCAAGCAAAGGTGCCCAGATCTTAGTTCCTAAGAACAACTTTGCAGACATTGAGTACCTCATAGATTAATTAGAGTTCGCAGGAAATGTGTTATTTTTTTCCAAAGACCAATCCCAGGTTTTTTTCTGAGAAGAAATTTTACTACTCATTTTGGCAGGATCTGGCCCAGCATTCCTTTTGGTGGGAGATCGTGCTGAAACTGATATTTGTACATTGCATCCTTTCAAGACAAGGCACAAATGGAGGGGGAATGTCATTCCCTTGTTAAAATTAATTAAGTAACCTAACACCATACATCTGGGAAGAGGACAGAAGGGGAAAGGAAGTTCTCCTTGTTCTCTGTTTACCATTTAAGCCCTGCTGCATGCTGCAATAGCATCACAGTGCTGTTAGTAAGGCCCCCTATGCTCTGCTGGCCGTTAAGGCAGTGGCAGAGCTCCTGCTTTGTGAGGTTCATGCTTTGAGATGACCACATCATACCCCTGGTTAGACACTTGTCACTTTTTTTTTTAACTTTTTCAATTTATCATAGCTACATTGGACAAGCCAGGGAGATCTTGCTGGAAGCATGCTGAGATTTTATAAACTTGGTACAGCATGAGAAACAGTTGAGAATTCTGGAATGGAGAATGGACACAACTTCCTTCCTAGATGTCAGAAACAACAGAGGGCATCTGAAAACCAGCAAATTCTGACAACAAGCATCTGTCATCCTTTGGCTTATCACCCTAACATCTACAGCTGAAAATCTCTGATAATAAAGGCTAAGCATACTGCCAAACTATAGTCTCCACTGAGTGGCTCTGCATTGCCATTATTAGACTTCAGGAATAATGCTCCACCAACATGTATTGTTCTTGTATACTGTTTACTTTTTTGTTTTGAAGTCTATCTGTGAAAATCAGGCAGATCACAAACTAAATTTAACTTAATGAAAATAAAAGCCTTCTTATCCTGCCATTTTATAGGAGTTGGTGGATTATGTAGTAAATTCTGTGGCTGCAGAACTGCATTAAAAGAATTCCAACTTTGACTACCAGTCAAAGGTGCTGTTTGACTACCAGTCAAAGGATCAGCAGTTGAGATGCATCTCCCACTGAAGTCAATGTCAAACTTCACACTTAATTCAATGTTTCTGCTACTTACTTCAAAAGAAAGCATTTTAATTGACTTGGGACTATCCAGGCACACATATATCTTGCCTATGTAAACATATTTTTAGTTCCTTTTATCCCCAATATCTGTTTCCACGCACAATGTTTCTTTACCTACATGCTCAGTCTGCATTAAATTAGCAAAAGCTTTTGTTGACAGTGGCTTTTCCCAAAAATTCAAGTTTGGGAAAGTATGAAAATATATTATCAGCCCTTGGAGTGTTAAAAGAGAATGCGGCTTGGCTGGGGAGAGACCATCAATCAGTATAAACTGAGGCAATCCTGTCCTCCCCCAAGATCCTGGCTGTATGTCCCCTCCTCCCTGCCTTGGTGATGCTGGCCCGAGTGCTCACCTTGCCGTACTTTGGCCTGATCAGGGAACTGACCTGGCTGGAGTGAAATCTTTCCTTTGGGCTGCCCTGGTTTCCAGCAGGAACACGTGTGTTGATTTCCAGCAGGAACACGTGTGTTGATTTCCAGCAGGATGTCCCAGCTGTGCAGCACCCATGGGAGGAGGGTGGGAGGAAAAACCCCCTTTGACAGCTGCCTGCTGGTTGGGTGACTCGATTGAAGCCTCAGATCAGATCACACATAGGATCATGGCCTCTGAGAGAACTGTGCTTTGAGCAAGTAGAATGCATTGAGGATGGAACATATCTAAAGAGGGGACAAGAGGAATAATTGCCTCCTTCTCCATCGAAACTATAGTAACCTCTCAGTTCCTGTACTGTACCACATTGCTGAGGTGCTTTGCACAGACTACGTGAATATTCTTTTGCCCTCCTAAGGTTCATCATGCCATACATTGGCTTCTGGTTGAGCTACAATCACACCCCCAGCACTGCACTACCTCAGCCACTGGGCTCAGGAGGAGTGAGGAATGCTGAGGGTCACCACCCTTCCCCAGCTGTCCAGTGCCATTTACAGGCTATTTCCTGGCAGTTGCCTGGAACACCAATGACATACAACCAGTAGTGGACCCAGGAATGTCAGCAAATGTAAAAATGACACGTTTAAAATTCAATTTACTAGAACCAGTTTTTAATCAGTTAAAGAGTCTGTATGGATTGCATCAGTAGAATTGGGCTTATGGCAGTATCCATTTCAAAAGCACTCATATGACTTAGAAATTTCAAGTCTCAAATGTAAGAGTATTAGGAGCATAAATATCTTTTGTTTTCAAAGGAATCCAGACCCCAGAGTCACTGAGGTGCTTTCAGAAGTCCGCATTTTGCCCTTGAGAAATTGTATTTCTCCAATTCATTTTCTACTGAGACATGGAAAAGGCAGAATTATTTGGCTAAGAAAGTTGATTCCTATACAAAAGATTACATGATTTGCTAGATCGTGTTCTTTATGATCATTGATAAAATCAAGGAAAAAGACTAACTGTCTCTTCTTGTCAGGAACTGTGGAATGTAGAGGACAGGCTGATAGAAGAAGGTGGAGGCTGTTTGCAAAGCAGCAGATTAGAACTTCTTGTCACCTAACTCAATCGCAACATTTCCCTTTCATCTTTACTTTTAGCCTTTTTGGCCTGCAAAAGATAAGAAAGTACACCAATTGCCTGGATATGAGCTGTATTTCTGAATGGTGGTATAGGAGTGGGAAAAAGAAACTTTTTTGGGTATACAGATTTCTCCTGGGATGCTTTCCCAGTGTTGGAAAGTTCTTTTCAGGCATATATTGCAGAGGGCCAAGAAGAAAAACACATATACATGTTCTTCTGGGGTAGGAATCCCCAAAGAATACTGACTTTCATGACCACTTATAAAAGTGTGGTTGATACCCTATCATCTCACACTTATCTGAATCTCATTTGTAGTCCAATTCATACAGGGACATTTTCCCCTCTATGTTACAGATGTTTGAGCTGCCCATGTTTTCTACAATTTCCCACTCTCTCAGAGTATTACTTTCCATTAAGAAGGTTCATGCTTTTAAACATCCCTGATCCTCCTCAAAAGAATCCTAGATGCAGCAGTATGCCAAGTCCTGTAGAGCAGAATACAATGTAAGATCTCAGAGCTATGTGGGTGAAGATTCAAGGATGCAACTTGCAGAACAGCTGGCTGCCAAGATAATATTTTCCCATTACTTTGCACAGTTTGGAAAATTGATACATGACTTTAGCCCTGTAGTAATAATCAGATATGTACAGAGAGATATTTGGTTATTGATCTACTCCTAATCAGGAATCAAACAACCTTATCTTATGACAAAGTGTAATTAACTATTTTGTTAATTACTATAATTATCCTCCCCACATTTATTTTGACAGCAGTGTCAGTAGTGGAAAACGATTTCCTTAAATTGCTGTTGCCTATTATGAATTACAAATTCATACAATTTTAACAAATTATTTTATTCTCCTTTTAGCAGTATGTTTTGCAACAGACAATTTTTCATTAAAAAAATGAGCATCTACTTGAAAACCAGGCTACCAAGGTCACACAGAGATTAGCTATACTGGAGCTTACAAAAACTGTATTTGACCAAATGCGAGATTCTTTTTTCTTTCTTCTCCTGCGTAAGTTCCTTTGGATGACTAGATGACATTATAAGATGTGGGAAAAAAAGAAAGGGAAGAAGAATAGGGAGGAAAATAAGAAGAGGAAGAGAAGAAAAAAGAGAAAACCTGAATGGTTTGTAGTAGTAGTTACCCACAGGTAGCCAATGGGGGACAAATGAACTAAAATGTGACCCCTGAAATTCTACAATTTGTTTTTCCCTCTGAAAATTATCCCCTTTCTCTTTCAGCTATGTGATGAAGAGAGGGAGAATACAGAGAGGCAGCACAGATATACTGGTCACACTCTGAGGCTCAGAACTGCTTTTAATTTTGCCATATCCCAAATAGGTGACTTAGAAACGAGAGATGGTTGTCGCCAGAAATCTTTGAAAACACAGGTATTCAAGTGGGAGCCCTTCATATGCTTTTAAAGCTGGAATCAGACCATCTGCTCCGTGTTTCATTTAGCAACTTCTATTCTTAACTAAAATACTTTTTGAGCCAGCTGCTTCAGCACTGCAATTCCTTCTTCTGGCCCAGCAGAGCTCAGCCTCTGGGGAGGACTGATAGAGCTTTTAGTACAGTGCATTGTCCAAGAAAAACTGAGCTTCTCTTGTTGGGACAAGGTCTATCAAACAGCAAAGAAGACATATGGCACTAACAGAAAAATTGCTTTCATGAAGATGGGCCTGTATTTTCTGTGGGTTGCATCTTCCACTAGGAAAAGGAAGGAGTAGGGAATAAAAGGGGCTGAACCACATCTGAGCCTAACACACACTCACCACCTGCCTCTGTGATTTGCACTTACAGAGTCTGATTGCTCCAGAGAAAAATTCTTTGTTTCTTGTCTGTAAATAAACTTCTGAGGTGTCAGGATCATATTTTGAAATGACAGAATGGGTGAGGAAACCTGCACCACTAAAAGGTTTTGTCCAATACATCTCCCTTGTGGAATGGCAGTGACAGAGTTAACTGAGTTGGCACCACTGCTGTAGTGGAGTAACACAGTTGTGTTTCCTGAGCGGCAATGACTAACATAGTCAGCAGTTGGTGCCAACACTGAGCATTCAGTTAACCTCCTAGTTTGCTTGTAGCAAAAGTAATTTACTCAGTACACAGACATCTACTCCAGTCTAATCTCCTTGACAAGAGATTACAAAGGGGTGGCAGGCTGAAGTGGCATAAAATTCCAAATACCATATCTATTTTTACTCATTGACAATACAGTAATATCCATGGGACAAGGATTAGTAAACAGAGAAATATATTCTTTTTTAAAAGACAGCTTTTCTCCCTGGTTTGAAATTACAGTAGAGCAGATCTTCAAAAATGAAATAGGAAGTTCATCACTGTGCCATCCCAGGGAAGCATTTTTGCAGTATGGACTTACAGGAGCTGGATTTCAAAATTAGGCAAACCCACATGAAAGTGAATGTGGTGTTCATATGTAGAGCTATTTATAGTGGGCGTGCTTGCTTGATTTCAGAGCTAGAAACAAAAAGACCAGAGCATGAGACATACAACTAACCACAAAAGGACCAAGGAGCTTGATTTTACTGAAGTATTGATGTGGCTTGTAATACTTGGTGAGCTTCTAGAGTCACATGGCAAAATAAAAAATTCACCTGTTAGCAAAAAGAATGATATTTCTGGCCCTTGTTATGGAGGAAAGTTTGAAAAAAAATCATAGAATACAGGCACACTGTGTATACTGACTGTATATACATTGTATACAATTGCTAAAAAGATAAGAAGAGCCAAAATGCATGTACTACAAAAACTTGTGATTTAACATAGTTTCATATTTTTTAGCATTTCTCAATCATGGGTTTTGAATGCATGGGGCTGGCAAAATACCACCATCATAACTAAGCAAGAGCCTAATGAATGACTCTAGATGCATTAACAGGATGTGGAATGTAATGCCAATAAATACTAGATGGGGAATGAAATTCAAATAATGAATAAATTTGAAGAAAAATGATAACTTCAGAGATGTATCATTAATAGAGACAGAGGGAAAGGCCAATTTCTTAGTTACTCTACTTCCATTACAGTCAGCAGAAATCTACCATTGATGTTAATTAGAACAGGATCAGGCCAGCAATTAGCAATCAAAAAACCTCATACCTTAATATATTTATAAATCAATGATTATTGATCATTTACTTGGGTTAAAATCATCATTGGCACTTGGGATATTCTTTTGCAAGGGAAAAGAGACATGAAGAGAAGTATAAAGAAAATGCATTAAGTAAAATATTTGGGATCATCAATGGGCTGACAAGTAACCTCCATGCATAGCAGTTCCCCAACATCTGTAAAGCCTTTCTGAGCATTTTACAATTTTATCAAAAAACCAGGATTGCCACCAATAGAGGAGCCTCAAAACACCAATGCACAGACAAGGGATATGGAACGCAACCTAGACCAGACAATGATCATGAGGGTTCTACTTGCTCTAATTCTGACACCTCTGCAAACTCATTGGCATTTTTGCTTTACTCTTCCCCTTTTGTTCTCGAGCAGCAAAGAGAATATTCCAGGCATTGATTGCACTTCGAAAACCTAAATATCAACAATATCAAGAGATAGACTCTCTGGTAGTCTGACTTGCATGTTCTACCATCCCCAGGGCTGGCAGATGTGGATGCCTGATTCATCACCCAGCAACAATCAAGACCATTTTAGGGTGCTTGTGATTGTCTACCTCTCTGTAGAAGTTCTTGTGACTTCCTTTGAATTCTTGCAGGGATACTTAATCACCATTTTTGTTCCAGTCCCAGTTCCAGTCTCAGTCAGTGTTTGATGAGAGGCACCACCTCTGCAGGCACGTGCCTTGAGGTGCCACCACTGACTTTGGGGTGCCAGATATGCTACCAGGCAGCTGAGCTGCTCTAATGCAGTCAGCCTCTGTCATGAGGAGGATTTCCCACTTCCACCAGTGCCTTATGAGTGAAACTTTCCAACTTTTGCAGTCAACCTATCTGTCTCTGTATTTTCATCAACAGACTGTTCCCTTTACCTTGCTTACTTGCCCTTTTCACATTTTTTAAAACAATTTCTCTTTATTGATCATATGATTCAATAAAGTTATTATCTTGGTAAGTGTGAAAGGTCTTTTTTTTCTTGCCAGTGCTGTGTGTATTTCTGCAGCTCCCCATTACCATGGCTTCCACTAAAAACTATCATCTTTAAAGGTCACTTATTTTCTTACACATGCAGTCAAGCCCAACAATGATTTGATGACACCTGAACAAGCTTGTATTAAAATTATGCACAGTGCAATCATAAATAATTATTTAAAAAAAAGAAGAAGAAAGAAAACACATTTCCTTTCGAGAAACTAACACCAAAGATATTAGTTAAAATGTTAAAGTATATTAACCAATTACATAAAACCCTTTCATATTGCCTTGCTTCATTTCAAACATGGCACGGGCTATTTTGTCTGTGAACTCAAGTGGAACAAAAAGCTGCAGAATGCAATTTGTGTCAGGGGCTGGGCTGCGGAGGGACAACTAATTCTAATTAGTGCAAATTCCCCACAGGCCAGTCAGAGGCCTTGTGCAGAAGCCGCCGCCACCGCTGAGCTCCTCTGCCTGCAACAGGTGGGCAGGGGCGCCCGCCACGGCCCCGCGACAGCTGAGGGCAGCGCTCCGCCGGACACCCCTAATTAACGGCCTGCACGTCCAGCCTTTGAATGTGATAGCTTTTAATATAAGTCTGAACTAAGGAAGATTGGCTCTTCTAATTGGTTCAAATTAAACTGGTGGCAGACTTTGCTAAGTAACGGTTGGGCTGCAATGCCCATCTCATTTCAGATTAAAGCTCTGCCGATCAGTGTAAAAAGGGTAGGGCTGGAAAAAGAAATTACTGGGGGGAAAAGTCTTGGCCATCTGATAACACTGGTATTCTAGTGAGCACGTCCCTAATATGTCCCTAAAATATTTCTGCAACTCAATAATATTCAATGTTTGATGCATATTAGAAAGATGCTTTAAAAATTCTGATGGATTATAAGAAATAATGATGGCAAGGAAGGCACAGCTCATTAACCTAAGTATTAGACTTCCTAAACAAGCCTCATTTTGAACTGTTTGATCTAAAGTAAACTCAGGGTAAGATGGGCTGCCTGACTTGCAGCCTGCCTTCCATTACACCCGCTCCCATTCATGAGAATCTTCTGAGAGAGCACAGCCAGCCCTAATGAGAGAGGCAGCCCTCCTGCCCTGCCTGCAGGAGGGAAGGGAGAAGATGCAACAAGATTTGATATAACATGCCGGAAATGGAAATGCTTTTAAATAACCAAGCAATGAAGCATACTTCACAGGGATTAGGATTATCTCATTTGCAAAATTTCATAACAGCTAAACACCAGTGCAAAAACTTTGGCTTAATCCTGCTGAATTATACACATCAGTTATATCAGAAAAACAGTTAATTGTTAGGGATTTCAGCAACTTGGGGCCTGACACCTGAACTGTAAAACATGTTTTACTTGACTTGTATTTCTCCATGTACCAGCCAATAGGAAGCTATGGCAGAAGTGGCAAAGCCTTCAAGGAGCTCTGCTCTCCTTGCTTCCCAGCAGGCTGATACTTTGGAGGAGTGCTGGATCTATCCTTGTGTGCTGGTGCTGTGACCTGCCATGCACTTGTGTGGATGCCCTTGACACTGCCCAGGCCCACATTTTTTATCCAAATGATACTACCAGCTATACTAAACAGCTATTCTGGATGCTCTGTACCAAGGGCTTTATTTAGGGACTTTAAATAATCCATCATCATCATTTCACACCACTTTTAAACTAACAGGATTCATTTCTCTTGCTACATTTGCTTTTACTACACATTTCACTAAAAACACTCCAGAGGGGTGTGCCAACTACAACGATGTCACAGGAATGATTTTATTAAGAAAATGCCTCCAATGCTACCTCACAGCATTTTCCACTACTATTGTTTGGATTGCACCAGAGGCTAAAATGTGGCTTCTTTTAATAACAATTTGCATTAGTTGATCTGAAAGATCCCCATGTGATGACATTACTTCAGGGTTAGCCTGTCATCTCAAAAAAGCCTGAGGTGCTAGTCCCAAAGAGATCAAACTCAAGAATTAACTGGTCTTTATAAAGGAACATCTCTACAAGCAGTAAAACAAATGATTATCAGTTCTTTTTGGCGATGGTCTATGCCAAGCTAGAGAAAAACAGAGCTTTCAAACACTGACAATCTGGTATATTGAAGTATGACCATTATTTTTTATTTTCCACATTTTTGGTCCAAAGACAGTTCTGAGTAATTGATTCCCATAATGAGCTATGGTTCGTTAGTCAATTTAATTTATAATTGAATTGGATGGATGTAACTCTGTGTAAAATTGTCTCTGAAGAATCTGTTTTGTTCGTCTGTTCAACTTCTGACAGGGATGGAAGAAAATCTAAATTATTCCCTTCTGCAAGAGGGAAAAACTCTGAAAGTCTCAGCATCCCTTGTGAAATTAAGAGGAAAATATTTTTAATAGTTGCCATGCAAAAATAATATGGCTTTACTAAAATTTATACAACCCTGACAATTAACACATTAATGGCTGGAATGGTGGTTTAAAATGACAATCAAGACAGTGGGAATATATGAATCAGCAGTGCTGCCTGAACAGTTGGAAAGATCACTCTTTACCAGATATTTACTGTTAAGTCACATCTTTGCAAATATTGCAAAATCTGAAGAATTTACTTCTCCATGTTTTTATATTGATATCCTGACGATACAACTCCATTGGGGAATGACTGGTGTGAAGAATAAAACTCAATGGGTTAAATTTTTCTCCTGTTTATAACTTGGAAACCCAGAGTTGCTTCCACTGTCACAAGCTGTAGAACTTTTCTAAATGCAGTTTTTTTTAGTAGAGATCTGGGAATTGTTGCTCTACCCTCTGCAGGCCTTCTCTTGGCCACTGCAAAGTTCAAGAAATAACAGAGCAATATATGAGAATGGTTTCTGCTTAGGAATGGAGGCAGCGAAGAAATACATTGGTTTAGGGGTTTGAAGATGAACAACAGTTTCCATTTTTAAGTCAATTTTGCCCTGGGGTTCTTTGGGCCTCAAGGCTCACATACAAACCCACTTTCTTTCCAGAGAAAATACTGAGGTTCTCATCATGTGCTGAATTCAATTCCTTCCTAATTTGTCATATCTAAAGAGAAACACTGAGTCTCTGTCCCTATTACTGGTCTTAGCAAGACATATCAGTATTGAAAGATACCTTTAACTTACAATGAAAAGCAAGTGAATTAATTCATTCAATATTTGTATTTTTCTATACAGACATACTGATATTGGCCATTGATTGGGAGTTAGCAGACACAAATGCTAGCAGTAAAAGAATTGCCACACTATTATGTAAACGTAGTATTGCTTGTAATCTAGCCTCACACGAAAGCAAAATATACATGCTCTGTTTGCTCAAAAAATAAAGTGTACTGAGAAGCATTGCAGTGGGATAGGTGATGATGATCAGCTATTATCAGTCCCAGCAGGCACATATTTTTTCCTAACAGCCACAGGACTGCTGCTTTGAAAGCCAGGCACAAGGATTTTTTAGTTCAGAGCATTTCACATTGCCTTTTAGAGGCAGGCATGACACACAGCTGCACAAACTCTTATGGCCTCCAGTTAAAGCGTCACTTAACAACCTCATTTGTCTACTTTTGCATCAAGTCCCCAATAAATTCTGATAGGCAACAGGCTCCCAGGCTCCTTATGTTATCCAGATAATGTTTTGGTTTTTTTTTTTTCCTGTAATAGTAACAGTAGAAGTGTTGTGTCCAATCTTCATCATATTCCCGAGTTTGTTTATAATGTTTCTGACCTTTTTTTCCACTAGTAAGTATTTAATCTGGTAGAAGGGATATGACGCAGGTTCAATGACTGGTCACACCTACCCACCTCTGCTGAAGTGAGTGAGAGCATAAAGGTGGAACTGAGGAGAAAATTTGGCTTATTACATCTACTTAGGGCTGTTTACTTCTGGGCTGTGCTATATGAATGCAATTGCAGACATAGGCTGGAGCTACTGAAGACTGTTCTTATTTTAATGACTACATTCTGGCTGAGAAATTCTTTAATATAAGTAATTTTCAGCACTGCAAATACACGGGGAACAATGAAAGTTGTTTCTAAAAATATTAAAGCTGACATCAATCATTATACATAAGGCGCAAAGCAGCGAGGGCAAACTCCTCAGTGCAGATAAGAGATGTCACAGTAAACTTATGTTCCACGGCATTGGTATCAGTTACGATCAATCACTTGGTAGCCAGTGGAAGTTACATTTTTACTTTAGTCTTTAAACTCTTTTGACTGCTCTACCAAAAGTATTGTTTTAATCTAAAGTGCTAGATCAATATTTCTGATCAATAAGCATTCATTTCCAACTAACAAGGACAATGGTTAGTGGATTCCTTTAAACATTTTCATTTCAAGGAAATCTCTGCTGTTCTAGAAATCAGATCTGTAACAAAGAGTACAAGGAAAAGGGAAATGAGCACAAAACATAGCAGAGAAAACCTCCAGATAAATTCAGCTCTTCCCCAGCACAGTTTTTCTGTCTCCTATGATGCTAAATCAGTAAATACTTTGTATGACTTTTACTCTTAAAGTAATTTAAAAATTCAACAGCATTACAATTAACTCTTCCTATCAGAGCATAAAAAGCCAAACCAAACAAAATCTGAACCACAAATGACCAAAACCAAACTGAAAAACTTCAATTGTCAAAAACTTAATTTTTAGTGATAACAAAGTACAAATCAACGAGTACAGCTTAGAAAACCCTGGGTCACTTAGTAAAAGACTGGTATAGCTTCCACGGACTTGAGGGAAATCCCTCCACTTTCAGCCCAGATCAGTTAAGTCCAAGAAAGGTAACACCTGGCCCAGCCAGCAGCCAAGAGCTGATCCTCTTTAGGGAGAACCTTTCTTCTTGACCACAGAGAGATCTTAAGGACTGAGCACTCTTCCTATTCTTTGGAAAAGCCAGACACCATCTTGCCAGAACATCTGGAAAGTCTTTCTGTCCCACCCTACTTAGGCTTTTCAGACCAGGACACAAGTCTGCTTTAAACGTCCCAAGGACTCTGATGGACATTAGAGGCATGTTTGGCTACAAGAAATTAGGAATTTTGCCATAGTGGTGTGTACAGACCACTCCCTTGTACTTTACAAGCCTAACTAGGAGAGAACATGTTGTTTTCAATGCCTGCAGCTGTGCTTAGCAGTCCCTGCTATACTTAACATTCTCCAACTTTCCATCACCCACACACAATAATTTGCTTGTTCTCATACTCTCTTCTCCTCAAGATATTGGCTATTGTTTACATGGCAAGAAATACTAGAGCTGCAATTAAAAATCAACTGGATAGCTTCAGGCTGGGCTGTCAGCATCCCATACTGCGGGAAATATGTCCTTAGTGTCCTCCATCTCCTCACAGCCTTCCTGGCACTGAGGTGGTGGAAGATGTTTAACAAGTTCACAGGCACCTCCTTCACAGGGTGCAAAGCCAGGCTGCTGCAGCTGTGGGCATCTTTCCCAAAGGACGGGTGTGGAGGCAGCTGAAAGCTGAGACTCGCGTGCCCTGTGACCAGTGGCCCCTGTCTGTGTGGGCACTCACATTGTATTGACCTGCCTATGTGAACCAACTTGAAAGCATCAATCAGAGCACAGCATAAAGTCTACGCTCTACCTACTCCTCCTCCTGGTGGCAGAGCTGCGGCTGGGATAGGGTGCAATTCAAATGCAATAAATACTGCATTCTACTGGTCACATGGACTTCATTCCCCTTCATACTTCCTTGGCATTACTTTGAGTTTTGAGTCCACCCCAAAATTCAAAGTCAGAAAAATTGTATGTTTTAATTTTTATTTATCATAACAAGTTAATTCCATGAGGATTTCTCTCAGAAACATAAATTGTCAAGATTTTCTCAACTGCATGTATCACATAGAACTTTATGAGGAATCTGGGCCAAACTCAGGGGTGCATGCCATCTCTGCTCTTAATCTTTAGACAAGATATAGGGGAAGTCAGCTGCTAAAGTGGGTTGCATGCAGATTATGCTTTTCTCTCTGGGAAATGATGGAAAAAGAATTTTGGCTCCATTAAATACAAAGTGTCCCCTCAGACAGAGGGCTTAACACAAAATGAATGGGAGGTCAAACTTTTGTTGGGCTATTAATCTGTACTGTGACTTATGCAGATTGGAAAATATATGAGAAATGTAAACAGAGCATTCACTCTGCATTAGATAGCAGGAGATAGGCAGAGTCAGAATAGATAACCTTTTGTGAACACTAGGAAACTGGATTTTATGTGAAACTTGTCTGAGTCTGACTCTTTATGGTGCCTATGCATCTACTACAGTACTCAAGTATGAAGGAGTGGACGAAGGAGGAGGAATAAGAGGAAGAGAACTGCTGGACAGATGCATAAATTTACCATAAATGGTAATGCTTTCATTGACTTTAACTAAGCCAAGAAATCAGTTCTGCTTTTAAAGGCAATACAGGCAAAGAGTGATATGGGTAACACAGGACTTCGGGCAATACTAATCTACATGAAAAAGTGGCACATTCATGAACACTGAAATCATGCTAAATCTAAACACAATCTTATGCATCATAAAACTCATATATATTGCATTTTCCACTCTCTTTGTTGTTCTGTTTCTTTCTCCCCAGCTGTTTTGGCATTGTGTTCCATTCTTCAGGTGTTTTTCAGTCACAATTATTCCCTTGTTTCAAAACACTGGTTCCTGCTCATTTATTTTGCTGACCATGTTTTTTCCATCCTTTACTACAGTCTTCTCCTTGACTTGTCATGACCTATGTTTTTATTCTGGGCTCTTTATTTTGTTCTGCTTCTCTTATTCCTCTTCTTTCCCTCACTCTCTCACACAGACTCCTTCCTACCTGCCATTTCTTTTCCTTTGTGTAGTGTTCTCTTTATATATCTCATTGCTACTTCCTTTTCACTTTTTGTACTTTTCCTACTTGTGTACCTGCTTTCTCTCTGTTATTTGCTTATATATTCCAGGTTCTAAAGGGAAGAATGGGATTTTAAAGAAATGGTGGGATTTTCTGTCATTGTGTAACTATATTCAAAATGGTTTTAAAAGTATAAAACCAAAAAAAAATATCAGTAAGGATTCTCTTCTCTTCTCTTCCTTTTTCCTTTTGTTTATTTTATGCAGGAAATAGACATTTTGTAATTTAATCTGTGATTTCCTCTGGGCTTTGACAGCAGCATTTTGTTCAGTTAAAATCATGCAAATACTCAATCACCTGAATGATCCATATCAGAAGATTTTAATGAAGAATGCAGTCAACTAAATCCCTCAAAACCTTCTCTGTGTGTCCCCATAACATCACTATGTGTCTTAAGATGACTCAGTAGCTTCCTGTCACCCAGTCCAGCTAGGCATACTTATAAGCCTAGTGCAGAAGACAAAGATACTGGATGTTTTCCACCCTTTTAAGACCTAGGCTTGTAATTCAGGTGCTCTGAAAGCACCCAGGTCTCTCCTCTACATGGGCACTTTAGCTCTCAGAGTACTGTGCTGTGCTCTGAACAACAGTTCAGCAAGGTGTTTAGAAGCAGTTAGTAAGAATATTTCTCTTTGAGCTCACCATCTACCTGGTGTTCTCAGCAACCACCAGGATTGCAGTGCCTTCTGACATCACTTACTTCAAAACAAAGCAGATGGAAAGCAGGCACACGAGGAGCTAAACCAGTTCATGACACCAGTCTACTCTAGATGATTGGCCATGGCCCATGGAATCTGAAAGCTGCTACTGGCCTGTGTACTGAGTTTGGGATCCTCACTGAGCTGGGTACCTGAGGTATGACACAACTAGAAGTGTGTACTATACACATAGCATATTAAACAGCTGATGTTACATGCTTTGGGGGAATATTTCCCCCCAAATAACTGTGGGAAATATTAATTATTTATGGAATATTTGCATAACTGCATAATGTGTCTAGATATAAATAACAGATTATTTGCATAACTGCATAATGCCACTAATCACGGGAAGAAAAAAAGAACAAAATATTTCTGGCATTTGATCACACTGTGTCATATATGCCCTGTGATTCTTCTTCAAGCTCTCCCAGAGACAAGCTGAAGCCAAGGCTCAACTAAGCTCTGTATGCCTGTATTTTGTAAGAGGAACAATAGGTAAATTTTAAAACACTATACAAGTGTTATGTAGACAGTATTCCAACTGCAGGGCCCTGCAAACCCCTACAGGCTGGATGGTGTTTTGCACAGATTATTTGTCCAAAACTGGAAGAGAAAACAGCCCATGTGCACAATGTGCATGAATTTCTACAAGCAAAACTCACAACTCTGTCATCCATCCTGTCATCACTTGTCTCTTAGGCAGCAGTTTTCATCCTTACATCAAAGTGCTGAACCAGGGCAAGAAGTAACATTACCCAGATAAGGACACTCAGGCCCCAAAACATGAAGTGACTTTGACAAAGTCAGAGCACAAGACAGCAAATCAGCTGTCAGGGAGATGGGCTAAAGGCCTGTCCAGTGCTACAGCTCAGCAAAGCTAAGAACCATTGTGGAAAGGGAAGGCAGCCCACGCCATGCAGAGAGATACCAGTCCAGAGGAAAAGCTGTGTGCACACTTCCTCCCCACCATCAGGGAGCTGAGAGAAACACTGCAGTGATCTTACTCTAGCTCAAAGGCATCACTTAGCAGAAACAAGCCTGAAAATATGAGCTGAGTTTGTCAAGCTTTAATATTCCCTAATAACCACTGTTCTTTCTCTGTTAAAGATTTCCTGATAACTGCTGTTCTTTTCTCTGTTAAATACTATTTACTTCAGTGTTGGAGTTTCTAACATATACAACACTGACTTCATTTTTAATGGTATTTTGGTCTAATTTCAGAGCCTGATTTCCCAGTACTAACTCAAGTAACAAATGTATAATTATTCTCATAAATAACTCAGCACCTTACAGTAGGTTTCAAACAAGTTTCCCCACAAGGCACTAGTGCCCTATATTAAATTCTTTTAAAGTGTTAGTTGATTAAGGTAAAAATTAGTTGTTATTACCTTATGGACATTTTAGTTTTCACAGCATTTCAAAGCTGGTCCTATCAGGAGTAGATTTGTTGCCACCCACTGGTACAATCATCAGGAAAATTAATAATCATATTCAGTCTGACTATAAATCATTGTGGTACAGGCAATTAATTTCTGTAGAAAAATGAAAGATCTGTAAGTAGTATTATTGTGCAAACTACATGATGTGAAAACTCAGATCCAGAACAGGCAAATTAGAAAACCAATGCTACTAATTCCAGAATGTGATAATGCTGGGTCATCTGAGGCTGGACAGCCAGAAATTCTGAATAAATGATGCTGGCAGCTCCTAGCAGCTAATGGCTGTTTTATCATGTTTATGCTGCATTTGGAATTTGTGAACCCGATACAAGCATATGCGCAGAGAGTGAGTCTGGACAAAACAATCACAGCTAAGATTTTTCATACATCTTCTACTGCTAAAATGAGGCAGATTCTTGCATTTGTTTCTATCCTTGCCATCACAGAGGGCAGATTTCTATATAGCTCCTCTCCCATTAAGGCCATGGTGGTCCTGGGGAGAAATGAAGGGAGATGATGTGTACCCTCAGAGACCACCATATGCCCCTTATAAGCTAGATTTGTATTTCTCTACCAAGACACACTATGATCCTGCAATATCATATGTTTGCTAGAAGTTAGGCAAATATTGCATCAAGGCAATAAAATTTAGTTTGTGTTTAGAATCAGAGAAAATAAAGCAGCTAGAACTCCATATTTTTATTGTCTTACCTATTAAGATAGTATGTCCTGTGGCTCTATGAGAGATACTGTTATAGAAGACTGAAATTCAGTTTCCTTTGCTCCAAATAAGTCAAAGGATTCCCCAAATCTCTGGATTTGAGTTTTCAATATTTAGGAAATCAATTAAACAAAATTCACATACCAGAGAAACAAAACAACAAGTTGCCACGGGCTTTTAGTCCATTAGACAAATTATTCTCTAGGGATTAATTTCAGTCAAACTCACCATACCTGAGGACATTTGAACAACATTTGCTAATACCTTGAACTGGAGGCTACAGACTAAATGAAAAGTAAAATCTCTACTCATTTGTTGCTGTGTTTTCAAAAGCCAGACTGAAAAAGGACTACAATGGAAGTACCGTAAAGTGAAATATCTATGAAAAAGAGATAAATTAATTCACATTGTGATTATTCGCCTTACAAAAAAAAAAAGAAATATTATAAAAAATATTTTTAAAGACATTTAAAAAAGATGGATGGACTTCCTTTTTTAGCCAATTATAAAATGGGTTTTTTTTTCTGCTGCTTGATCCAGCTTTGAAATCAAGTACTTTGAAGTATAAGTATCCGGACTCCACAGGGAAGTTCATTATTGAAATGCATATCCATGAATAAGGAAGCTCTCTCTTGGAAAATCTTACAGGACATTTTTAAAAGTTTCTAAGATGGAAGCAGAATGGGGGAATCTGTCATTGGGGCTCCTGTTTATTTTGTAAGAGCAAAACCAATTCAACAGGCCATATTAATTTGCCATTTACTCAGTGTTCAGGTACGAAGTATTCCAGACAGAATGCACCTAGATGCTTTACTGGATGAAACAGCATGCTACCAGAAAGCTCCTGCCTGTAGTTAGAAAAGAAAGCCCATATTCCCCATTAGGAAATAGATGTAAATAATTCAGGGACGTGATGTTTTCCATGGAGATACATGATGCATTTAATGCATTTTAAACAGTTCAAGGAAACTCCAAAGAAATGTACCTGCTTCCACAAAGATCATATTAATATACAGGATTTTGGACCACATTGCTGCCCACAATAGTATAGTTTGTTTACTAAAGACAAGCTTGTGTTTAAGACATTGAGAAAACCCTTTGCACTTCCAGCAAATCTGCAAACAAACCTAAACATAACAAAATGATAGAAATAATTTTGCTTGTCACTTTGTCTCTTCTCTTTCTTCTTAATATCCCCAAAGGAAGTCCCTATCTTGCAAGTGACCCTAGCCACGTCCTTAGCTGCTTTGGAAAAATAATTTAAATAATTGATGTCACCAAATTTTTCAATTTGTTAGCTAACCTACAGGCTTTACTAGACAATCATTGACACATTTCAGGAAGTACAATACCTGGATGAGTGGTCCTTGCTGCCTGTACCTATAAGGGCATAGTGGGCTGTGATTGCCCACTGTACACTTTCTGTACAGATAGAGGGGTCTGACACCCTCACATACCACCCACATATGCCCCAAACCTGCTTTGTATACTATTCAAGTGTAGCTATGTGTTCTTTCATTTGGGTTTCAAATGACATTTTCATTTTAAATTTAAGCATTGAGCCATAGCCAAATCTGTGCTATCATCTAGGTTTACACGGTCATTATAAAGCTTTGATAAACATCTAAGCATAACATATAGTTGAGTGCAATCTATCTAATCTATCTGTCTATCTCCTTGCAATTCTTCCCATATACGGGACATAAATCTTAGGCAGGGATTTGAGAATGTATTAGGATAGTATCAAAAGAGATGAAAATCACAGCTGTTCCAGCTAAAAGCCCTTCCTGATTTGTTAAACAAACATAAAACTGAGTTGAGAATTTCCCAGATTCACCTGGTTCAGCTGTATACAAAGAGCAGTTAAATTAAATGATCTTTCTAACAAAGGTCAAAAGTTAAGTGTCCCTGGTTACATGAGGCCTCATGCCTAATGGGATGATAATCCAATTCTATGGCATCTAGAAAGAATCCTTCTCCTAGTTATTAAATATGCATGTCCATCCCAAGCAAAATATATTGAAGCAGTGAGAAGTGGAGATAATATACTGCACCAGAGCAGAGTTGCAAAAATGTCAACTTGAAACAGAAGAGCAGGGAAGAAAAAACAAACTAAACCTCCCACAGACAGTTCCATGGGGTAAAAAGAATTGGAAAATATTTTCAAAGTCAAATGCTCATAACAAAACCTGAAAGAGAACCATGCTCACACTGAAGTTACATGACTTTTCCCAGCCACAGTTTATTCTAATTTTGATTCAATATTTTAGTAATCACATTAAATGCTGATAAAAGAAAGAACAGGAACTTCATCTTTCAGGATAGTAACTCCACAGCAGGTTTTGTTGCCACAGACAATCACCCATATAATCTGTAAGATTCTCCTATTTTCAAGCTGATAAAATTGCAAGTGTCAGTTGCAAAAAAACCGAAAGGTCATTCTGGAAATTCTGGCCCTTTAACCTTACAGTCAGCCAAGTCCTTTTAGTCCTTCAGAGCTGTTAATTGCCAGAATTGCACAGAGTTAAGACTAGTAAAACTCACAAGAACTTTTAGTAATGCATTTCAGTGCTCTTCCACTGTGTCACACTGCTTGCCATCAACAGCTCAGGAAATTCTAAGCGGGCAAACAAAAGAGGCAGATGCCAGACCCTCTGACCAAGGTGAGCATGATGGAATGCTAACTGCATTTGAATGGTACTATTTGCTAGGTATAGGATGTTCTCTGGAAAAGAGTACAGCTTCTCCCAGTGGTTAATCACTTTGTTCATTATGTTATAAATGATCAAATCGGTAGCCAAATTTATAAAAAATTTAAGAAAGATTTATTTGATCAATAACAAAAAAAATAGAATTTTGAAAGACCACCACAGTCAAGACAGTGTCAGCCCCAGGTGCAGGCACTGGGTGAACAGAGATCTGACTGACAAAGTGACAGCGTTTCCCCAGTGGTTCACCCCGAGTGCTTCAAGCAGCCAGCTTAGATACAGTTAATTCTGCCTGAGGCAGGGATGACTGAATGTTTCTTTGTGTCTCTTCACATGTAGAACTGGATCCATACATGTGCAGGGATAGACAAAGGTAGGTCCAGGGGTCCAGACGGATGTTTGAGCACCTCGGAGGAGTCTGTATTTGTATGTAGCAGAGCGACACCGGTTCTTGAGTACAGTAGATGTAATCTTCCCAGGTGCAGGTCCCATGAGTGATTCAGACATTCCACGGAAATTTTCAATCATGGCCCAAGAAGGTTTCTTTCATACGTTAACAGATAACAGACTTGATATTATCTTAAAGTTGTCCAGGAACTAATTGAATAAAAATGAGACTCTGCTCCCAGCCAGGGTGATCACAGACATACCTTAGATTCTACAATATTTTATACACATATATAGCATGAATTATCTCTACCGTATACTACAATTAGAAGTATGGGCCTTACTTGTAGTTGGACTGCCCTGCTTTGTCTGGGAAGCCACCAGTCTGCTATGCCCTTCTCTACTTGCTTATACAATGTAATACACTCCTTCAAAAAGAATGGGAAACTCAACGAGCAGAGGCCAGCAACCAAGACTCCCCACATAAGCCAGCTGTAGATTAAAACAAATAAAGAAACATCCAATGATCTAATAAATCCTCAAAACCTTTGCAGCAACTCAACCAATGGAGCTGGAAAAATCACCTCTGGATTTTTCTCTCACTGTCCTTCCCCAACAGTGCTTGGCCTTGTACCAAGCACTAGCCAGCCCATGGAACTGAACAGCAAGGAGCAACACAACAGAGACAGTGAGTAGTGTGACCTACAAAGGCACTGAGGATTGTGTGAGGTGGCTGCTGTACTGCACTCTGAAGCAACAGTAATGACAGAGTAAAGTCCTCTTGTAAGGTTAGGTTTGAAGGTCAAGCAGGAGTAGAGCCCAGCTGCAGATTTAACAGCACTGATCTACTGCCGTTTCAAGATTTCCTTCATAATAGAATTTTCACGAGATTCATCAAGTTTCACACATGCTTACACATTGCTTATCACTGTGGTATTTGAGCACCTTAGACCAGCTGTTTCATGTGAAACTTGTTGCCATAGGCCAAAATCTCAGGAGGTTTTACATTTATATTAGTAGTTCCTGTTCAGTTTTGGGTCCAACATAGACTTCAAGCTACTAAGATGTTTTGAGAACCTTAGATACACAGGTTCCGCTTTAGACTGATGTTTCTTCCTTTACCAAAAAATCACTTAGATAATTTCCACTGAAGTCACTCTGTATGCATCTGTCTTCTTTATCAGTATATTCCCAGTGTGTTCCTTGTTGCACACTGTTTTAATTAGTGTTAGACAGTCTTGTATATTCAGCAAAAAACTCAAAATATGACAAATGTGATTAAATGTTTCAGTTTTGAGAACATCAGCTTAGGTAAGCTTTTACACAATAAGGCATTAATAATCTTTTGCATATGATATAAAACAATTTTCTGTGATTGATTAGCCATGTGCTGATCTTAACAATGATACCAATGGATGAACACTACTCATTGTGTAGGCAGATATAGTTAGAGAGATATACATTAAAATTATCATAGAATTAGGAAGTAAATAAACGTTTAAGTAAAATATTTGGTTTTTTATCCTTGGAACTTAATGATTACAAAGTTTATTGGATGTTTTACGTTTTACATTTTACTCAGAAGCAATCAAGTGGCTATTATCGATAGAAGAAAATAGAGAACTGAGTTCCAAATTTCAATAAATAAAGTGTTTTACTAAATTTGTATGCACTGGTATGTATGTGTTTGTGGTTGCAAACTGTGTATTAGACTCAAAATGAAACAGGGGAGAATAAAATACCTCAAGGCCCCAAATGATGTAAGCAAGGCTCTATGTATTAAATGTTAAAATTATCATTATGTGTTAGGCGTGTATACACGCCACTGCTCTCTACTGGGTTACATCAGAAATGCTTATCTTTGACTCTAAATGCCTACACTGCCACTAAGTGAAGTGAGTTTTCCTTAGATCACTGGATAAGAACTTGTTTACAGAGTAACAAACAGGTTTTAACAGTGATGTTTAGCATAAATTAAGGTGGCTGGGTTGTGTAACATAGTGTCAACAAACCCTGTGTAGGGCAGTTACATCTCAAACTCTATTACTATAAATGAGATCTAAAATTATGGTAAGAATTGAACATACTTTTTTTTTAAACCATTCCTACTCATTTAAATGGCATCAACTACCCATTCAAACTGCCTGTGTCATTGTTTCATGCCTCTAGTCCCCATAGGCAGAGCCATCCCAAACACCAAGCAGTTCAAAGAAGCAGATAATTAACTACTGCCTATTGTACAAATTGCACATTTTCAATTAATGTTCTACCTCACAGGCAGGGCAGCTAGTTTTAATCAGTCTCATGACATCAACTGCTGTGGTTACTGTTCTCAGATACTAGAAGGCACCTTGATGGTGCCATGCAGGCAGACTGCAGCACACAGCCCCTTCAGTTGGTCTCTGCTGTGTGTAGTGCTCCTTCCTAAACATTTGAAAGAAAAAGGTTATGAGGGATTCACTAAAGGTCATTCTTCTTGGGAGGGGCTGTGCATACAGTGATCAAATGGTTTTAAGTTCCTATACTCAGTTTTCATAGCTTCAGGCCTAAGCCATGCTAAGGAAGATAAGAGAGATCGGGTGGACACAAAGAAAATTTGGAGCCATTTTCTCTTTGCATCTGGCTTGCAGCATGGTCCACCAGCACCACTGCAGCCTGGTGCAGTTAAGAGCAATCTTGAGACTACTCTATCCAACTTTGGTGGCCCTACAGGAGCTGCAAAAATGGCTTTCCTTCTTGGTTGTTTGTTTGGGTTTTTTTTGGGTGTCCTGTGTTGAACACAGATTAGCTAATTATAGGAGCCAGGTTTAGTTCCTGTAGTTTTTTTTAACATAACACTAAAAATTTCATCACACCAGTGAACTAAAAATATAAAGTGTTTGGATTTGGGGTGGAGGCGGGCAAGGCAAGAAAGAACAGAAAACTCGGGGAGCAGAGCAAAAAAACACACTTCATTTTCACAAATAGGAGAATGACCTTTATAATGCAGTTGAAGCCTTGCTTCTTGTCAGTTATGGGTCAGTGCCCTATTACTGTATTGTCCACACAGCATCACTGCAGCAGTGCAGCCGCACCCCTAGAGGGAGGTTGTGTCAACATTTCTATTACAAACCCCTCTTTCCAGAAGGTTAAAACCTGTCTGTCAGCAAGGAAATAACTTTATTAAAAACAAACCTTGATAAAAATCCATTTGGCCACTTTCAAATTATTACAGCCTTGTCCCAACATAAGAAACACACTGGGTTCAAAGTTGCTCCCATGCAACTTTAGAGGGGTTTTGCATGAACTCCTTGCCTGGCTTGGCTGCACCCATGAGACTTGGGGAGGGAAGCACTGAAGGAAGTGCCCGACTTCCTGTAACTCCTCACTACTTTAATGCCCTAGCCACTTCCTGGAAAGGCTGCTGGAAGGTGAGATTTTCCCAGAGACACAGTCCTGCACCAAGTCCCTCATGAGCTGGAGCCCAGAGTCAAAAGATGGGAAATGTTTCATTTCACCACAGATATCTTCAGATACCTCTTTCTAGTGGAGGTGACTTTTGCTCCTGCTGTGGAAACAGCAGCTTCGGGAAAACAGCAGTGCCCCGTTTCAATACAACTCCCATTAGCACAAGGGAAGTGCATCAACCCCTAATTTTAGGTGAAAGCTAGGGTTACAAATATGTATATATACATATAAAGAATTATACTAAACCTGGATTTGGCTCCATTTGTTTAAAAAAAGCTTATAAACATACACTGAAGCCATACACCAAAAAAAGCTTTTAGAGGACTCAGAGGGGTCTTTCTGTTGTAATAGGTACATTTACTTGGGTTTTCAGTCCAAAAAATCCATTTTATGTGTATATCTGGCTGGGAGATTTACATATCCAGGCAGAGTTTTAGGGAGTCAGTCTCTTGTGTGTAAATAAGAGATGTCATTTGTTAAGATCTAATAAAAAATTCTTTAAATCATGTACTTTAAATTCAAACCTCCCCCTTTAAATTGAAAACAAGTCTGAAACTAGCCAAGTTAGAGAGGCTATTTATTCTATAGTGCAAATGCTCTAACTTTATGGGAATTTTCTTCATAAGATAGGCAGTTAAAAAATAAATAAAAGAAAATAAACTATGGTGTATTAAAGAGTTCAAAAAAAAAAAAAAGGCTCAGATGCCCTTCCCACTATGTCTGCTTTGCTTTGGAGCTATTTTGATCACAAATAAAACCACTTTAGATCAAAACTCTGCATCAAAACAGAGCCAAAATAGTTAAGTCCTCAACATGAGTGCATGGCTATGAAGTAAACAAGCTTTTGCATAACACAGACTTGAAACTGTGGCAGCCTCACAGAGCATTAAAGACTTGTGGGTCTTTGTGAAATATTAACAAAGTAGAAAATTCCAAGATAAAACCATGGACTGAAAAATACTGTCAGAAAGATGGATCAGAGTACACTGTGGCTTCTCAGTTTGCCTCCTGAAAACTACAATTTACAAATTAACCACTGTGTCCCCTGAATCTCAAATTGTCAGCCGGAATAGTAGAGAGTATGTCAACTGTATACTGCTGGTTGGTTCTGCACCTTGGTTTCCACATAGGCAGTACCCAAGCCTAGGACTAATGTCATGAGCAGGAAAAGAAAATGCAACTGAGGAGAGGAAAAAAATCTCCTCATGTTCTTTTAATCATTGTCATTCTGGTTGCTTTTCATGAATCCCCAGGACTTTTCTCCAAATACAACATCTGAAGACAGTCAGACCTGCAGGTGTCTAACAGCTACTCCACACTAAGGATTTTGACTTTTTCCTTTGTTTCTCAATAGTTTTCTTCTCCTAAGTACCAAAATTTTGAATCATGGGATTATTCTTTTAAGTGATGACATGATCTTTCTCTGCAGATCTGTCCACTTTCAACACAATCGAGAGCTTATCAAGAACAAGAATCTTTAAACAGTTCTTAAAAAATTAACAAGAAAGATCTGCCAACTGAGATCCCTTCTGTATGGCAGGGCAGATTAAGGAGACATTACAGTTCTATGGACACTTCTAAAGCTGTGGCCACATTGCGTCAGAATCTTTAAGCAACACTAATGTTTGGATCAAATACATGAATACAAGGTGAAGGAATGAAGGCTGATTCAGGAATGTAAGATCCATTAAACTATGCAAGTATGCATGAACTGTAAAAAGTGGATCCCATACATATCAGCTATAGCCCTTAGCTGTTAGCAGGTGTGAATCAGTCAGTTGTACAATTCATTTGTCTACCTAATTGCACTGAAGATAGGCTTTTACTTTGCCTATAACATCACTAATGAGTAGGTTTTCAGTTTGATCTAACTAATTAATTCTTGTTAACTTCCTTTGCATTGCTGTTCTTTTAATTTAACCAGAGACAGCACCAAAGTTGCTACTAGTGTTTAGTCTCAACTAGATTACTCCTATTCATTAAGGTCTGTAATTGTTGGTCATACCCTCACAAATGGTCATTACAACCTCTGGCTTGCATATTGAATAACAGCAATTTCCTGGCTTCAACAGACTCTCATGTGAGGGAGGGGAAAATGCTAATAAAGAAAGAATGAATGATTCTCTGCTTCATTCAGGGCTGTGTAGATTTCCTTTACAGCAGAAATTGTACTGAGGTGGTAAAACGGGTTTCTTGCAGGCCCCCTACCTCCACCCTGAGTGAAAACAATAAGAACCAAGTCAAGCATTCCCTGCTACTGTGATTACAGCATCCGTAAAAGTGATTATATGGCTGCTGTAATCAACTTCAATGAAAGCTGCCTGTTAGAGCTTCAATAATTACTCATTTCTGTTAACAGCTTGCTTTCAGTTTAGTACTTTGAGGCCTAGGAAAAAAAATTGGTGTTTTAATAAAAGATCCTGTGAATGCAGTATTTTGGGGGTAAGAGCTTGTGTGTGGGCAAATTAAAAAAAAATGCACATGCAACTTTTTTGTCCTGTGCTCAATAGCAGCCCCTTTTCATTTAAGCTCAGAATCTATTTAACCAGCAACAAGCACAAGTTCATACAGGGTTCAGTCATGTACTGAATGTTTACTGATGGAGGCACAATAGTTTAAATAAAGTGGTGGTTTTAAATATTTTACCCATTTCTTTAAACAAATTGCCAATCCTTAAACTCTGTTTTAAACGCATTTCAAAAGCAAAATACGACAAAGCTCTCTTTCAATAAAACCACCACTTTTGTCAGACTATGCCTCCTTCGTCTTGATGTATTTTATTTCTGCAAAGCTCTGGAGAAGAATGGAGCTTACAGAAGTTAAGGGCTCATTTTTAAAACAAAACAAAAGAACCATTTAGTCTGAGATTAAAACAACACAGGTCACCATTGCCCTCCAATGTTTGATGTTCTGCAGAGCAATGACACAGCTAGGGATAAGGGAGGCAGACTGCAGAGAATTAAAGTTGACAAACACTTCCACCTCAAACTTAAAATCCCAGGCAACCTTTTTTGAAGTTAAAATAAACCCTAAACAACAAAAAGCAGAGAAAGCACTCCTCTTGTTTACACAACTTCGTGACTATGCTTTTATTTCTCTTATGTGCCTACACACTTCTCCTTTTGAGACAAAGAAACCACCAAAAAACCAAATCTAGAAAGGAGGCTCTCAGAGTATCCAACAGAAAGCTAAAATAGTTTAAAATGCTTTAAGATCTTATAAGAAACACAGTGAAGTCTGAATAAGTATAAATGAGGTTGTTTTTTCACCTAGAATATTCCTTCACTTTGGGAAGCTTTACAGTAAGATTTCCTTCAACTCAAGGGCCAAGCTTTCTGAAGGACAAGCTTGTTCTGATGAGGGGCTACTGGTCATGGTTGCTGTCCCTGTAGGAGATCTCACAAGAAACTCAAGCTGCTGGAGACAGAGGACATGCTATGAAGAACACACTGCTGCATTCTTTTAACAGGACTATGTTTCCTGCAAAGGCTTGCAGCTGATGGCAGCTTTTGTTCTAGCCAGATGAGAGGCTGGGGTGACTTAGTCCCCGCACTTAGAGATCCCAGGGGATGGAGTTAGCTGCTGACACACCTTGCACACGATGCCCAAACACATTTCTTGATCAGACAGTGAATGGCAGGGGAAGCATTGCTGCTTTAGCAACAATGCTAAACAACATCAAGGAGGATCAACAGCATCAAGGAGGCCTTAGCTCCATGAACAATACATACGCCCTTTCTTTAAATCACCTTGGCCCAGAAATGCAAAACATCTTCCCTGTCCTCAGTTTATCTCATAGGTGAAGCAACAGAAAAAAATGTTATTGATATCTTGAATGTAATACAGTACATGACATATACATAGCATCTTTCATCCTGAAGGATTCCACAGCACTTTATAAATTATATATTTATAGAAATTGCTCCCCCATTAGAATGAAGACAATACTGGGGTATAAGTCAGCAGCCGGACAAATGCTCATCAGTACCAATTTGGTCAAGGACAACAGCTGGAATTATCTAGTCATGCAAAGAATGGCATGAATTATAGACAACCTAATTTTCCTTGGTACCTGAAATCACTGCTTTATTGTGCTTGCACTATTTGGTTGCATCCAGCAGAATTTTCATAAACCTTCCACTGTTTCTGAGGACAGAGCATTCTCAAAAAAAGGACACTGCTTTCCCTGGTGGTCCATCAGAATGCAATCCTGCTGGGAAAAGGCACCATGAATCACCTGTGTATCAACCAGCTATGCAGCTATGGTTTCAGTGTAGGGCAGCATCATCAGCTGGTATAGTCCCATTTACTTGAAAGGATCTATTTCGAAGTTATCCTCTGGGGTTTCACTTCATAAAATGATTCCAGTTTACAATTTAATTTTCCTTTCCTGAAGAGTGTTGACAATGGACATATAACATGACCATAAACATTAAAAAAGAAGAAAAGAAAGTGTTATTTTCCCTGTGAACATCAAAGGATGAATTTCTGGTGTTGCTCTTTTCTTTTTGTCACCTGTGTGCACACTGGAGTCATCTTTTGTTCTCTCTACTTCCTTACAGGAGACTGCAATGAGGGCAGTCAGCCTTGCCCCCAGGGCACAGGCTCTCTCTGAATGGACAGAGCACTCCTGAAGTTTAGGGGCTCCGGGTGCAAGATGGAGGAACATTCCTCTGCTTTACATTGTGTGCAGCATCCTGACCAGTGCAGATCATTATACTCTCAGAGGGAGCACATCTGTCACATACCTTCCATCCTCTCCTTTTACTCAGTTTGATTTAGGTGTGGTCTGGTTAGATCAAAATATTTAGACACAAAAGAAATGTGAAAAATAGGAAACAAAAAATCAAGCTACTTGGTACTATATATTTACCCCAAAAAAGATGAAATCTGATCGGATTTTTACGTGTTTGTTTTCTCTGAAAATCAAGATAGGGTCTGCAAGTCTTCATTCAGAAACTTCTATGAGACAGGAACTGTCAATAGATCAATGCTTGCAGGATGAGGAACCTGTGGAAAGCCTTTCACGTAGCTGTTTGTCTAGGCAGCCTCTTCAGTGCAGATCAGTAAGAGCTACACTGAAATTAGTAGAAACAATTTTTCCTGTCATGTAACTGATCTTAATATATTTTTGCAAGTAATTTAACATGAAACAAAATCATAAAACATCCTTTCATTTTCCATTACATATCCAGTATGTTATTTCTCTAGGAAAACCAATGAGAACAAATTTAGTGTTTCTTTGGCTATAGGAATGGAGATTTTATCTGGTCTTTATGCACTAGTACAAAAAAGATTCAATATGGCCCATAACTGCAAAAGCATCACAATGCAACTTACTATAACCTGTCTCCAGAACTTTGTACTAAGCAGACTAATGCACAAGCCCTAAAACTCTTAAAGTAGTTATTATGTTATATAGTAGGAGAATACTGTAAACAAAATGCTTATACTTGTCAGAATAAGCCTGAAAAACTTGAAAACTGTAGGACGTAACTTTTCCTGAGCATGGCCACTTTTGCAAACTTCTGTAACAAGATTCAACATTGAACTTTTCACACTGACAAATAGGAAGGTTTGGTACAAAGTATGGGAGACCTGGCTGGGAATTGTGATTTCTGCTCCACAAATAGCTTGTGTCCCACAGGTGCTGAGGTAAAATTAAACATTGAAAAAAACTCTTGAGCCTTGATATAATTTTCTTTAACATTCAAGAAACCTACCCCCCCTAAAAAAGTTGAAGAAAATGAAGCATGTTTTTTATGACAGACCACTGTGTCCAGCACTAGCATCAAGGACAACAGGTATCAAAAGCTGCAATTCTTTCTATTTTTTTGATGAAAAATAGTAACACAGAGGTGTTTGTGGAGTCAGCTTAAACTCAAATTTCTGAACCCACCACTAAGGCAGACAAAAAAGTCAGGGTATTCTGATGTACCTACTTTCTTAAGACAGGAGACTGTCTTTAAACCTTTTCACTGGAGGAGATGATTAAGGCAAACTTAGTGGTGTTATGTGCAAGAGGTATGCAAAAAGCAGTATCTTCTCTAGACCACCTTCTGGCTATTGGATAGAATTACAGAAGAATTACAGATACCAAGATCTTCCCACATATGATTACAGCCCAGCTGTTTTTAAAGACACACCCCCAACCCCAAGTGGATAAAATTGCTCTTCTTTTCACAGTCATAGCAATTTCATTGCCTCAGTGACCTATTTTCTGACAAAGAAAGAATTATGTGACACAGATCTTTGCCTGTGTAGACAATCATTAAAAGTGATGTTAATAGAGTATTTGATACCTTTGTGAGAGGTGAAGTAGGTGTGAATGACAGGGAGATAATTTCTAGATGCACAGGTTGCCTTACAGTACAGTTGCCTGTATTACCTTAACTGTAGAATAAAACATGCAACTCCTACACGAGTCCCTTCACCCACTGATTTTAATTGCTCTGCAGTGCTCTCATTTTACAGAAGGAGAAACTATACTCAGAGAAGTGAGGCCACATGGTCCAGCTGACATTGCAGGGTAGTCAAGCAGTAAGGAATGGTGCTGTCTCTTGGTTACCAGCCAACTGCATCACTTGGAAGAACTTACTGCAACTGCCCCTTTCACTCCAAACAATTTGTGCTTTGAGAGAGATAAATACTGGATGAAATGACTGCAGTGACCATTTCTTTTGCATTCAGCAACAAAAACTGCATAAAGCGCATTTGAGAAGATGTACATACTTGACATGAGCTTCTGTAGTAAACCTCCTCCCTATATGGCATGAAGTCCCACACAGCTAATCCTGTATGACTTGCTACACCCTGTTTCACTTCCTCTCTTCTTAATGTACCTACAGCAGCAGCATGACGTAATGAAATCTATCAAATATTAATTTTAAATGCTCACCATTGACCAAAAATGCACTCTGAGATTTATCAGGAGGCACCTATGCTGACAGTAGGACAGGGTCTTGGTACAAGGACTATTGCTAAGTCGATTAAGTAGGCCCCAAAATAGACACAACTTTCTAATTAAATCAAAGAGCTTGAATCCCATCCAGACCCAGCTATGAAGCCAGAGCTGTGCAGGTGGAACACGTTCAAACCCAGCCCGTGCTGCCATGCTGGGCAGAGCACAGTGAGGAACCCAATGAGGCAGTGACAGCATGTAGGACTGCTTGGGGCAGGTGAGGACCATTCAGACATCTCTTAGCTAGCACAGAAGGGACAAAAAGTGGAAGAAGTCACTATTGTGAGCAGAAGCCACTGGGGTTAAAGAACACATCAATTCCACAAAGCTCTGTGGCAGAAGGTGAAGCAGTGTGCATAAGCAAAGTCAGACACAGTTACTTGTGTAGCAGTGAATGATGCCCCATGAGCACAGGTGGTAAGCATCCTGCCTTCCTTGGAAGCAGCACTTCAGTAACAATTGTTAATAAGGGATTCAAAATCTTCCAGCCGATGGCTGATCAGTCATGAAGGACACTTGTCCTGGTCACAGTAACAGCTCACAGAAAGCATTCCCCTGCTCTTCCCATACCTTGAAATATAAATATTTAAAATTCTACCAGAGAAGATGATATGCATAATTTCTTGCTTTCTTACTGCCCCCATGGAAGCAACGAAATAGACAACATCTGATCATTTTCTCCCCACAATGCATGTGGAAATATTCTCCCAGAGAGAAATTATTAGATGTGACTCCAAATTGGGAAGGTGCAGATTGCTGACACTATCAAACTATTCCATGACTTGCCAGAAACACTCCACAGCTTAAAACCCCAATGCCATATATGACAAAAAATATGGTGAAACATGAATAAGCTTTCTGCTGCTAGCAGACACAAAACTTAAGATTTCATTAGTCAGAAGATGGCCTGTGTTTGGTTTGAGGAGATTGTGAAGGGGAGGCAACTACAGGGTTGGTATATTAATGTGGTAGAGCAGAGGAATTCCCTAACAGAGGAGGCAGAGTGAAATATACATGTGTGAGCGTACATACACACATATTACATATGTATATATCTTTCTATCTTTGTAAAGTGTGTTTACCAGCTAAATGTCATGTTCTTATAGAAATTTAAAAGAAAATATTTTATTTCTGCCAGTGTCTCTGCTCTAGATAGTATGCCACCTCTGACTTTAGTAAGGAGATAGCACACCAGTAACTATCATCCACCTATGGCAGCAAGTTCCAGAAGTTCAATGCTTGTCTTACAAGGAATTACCTCGTATTGTAAAATGATCGTTAAGATCATCTAAGTTCTATTTCTCATTCTTCTATTATGAAAAGTCAAACTAAACCTGAACCATGAACTGTTTCAAAATGTTTCCCAAAGCTAGAAGTAAACTTACATTGTTATTTTGGAAATTTTGCTGATCCCAGATCTCAAACTGAAGAAAAACAGACCTTTCCAGCTTGAAACACCAGTTCAGCTGAAAAGCAACATCCCCATGCACATTCAACAAGAGGACAGCTTGACTTTAAGAGTCCTTTAAAAACCACCATCCTGCCCCATGTCTGTTCTTTTCTCCCTTCCTTGTCACAATAAACACCAGCAGATGGTCACAAACTTTCTTCCCTGGAATCAGCTACCCTCAGGGACTACCTGCTAAGGTGAGATTGAGGTAAATTGCTTCTTGTGATTGCTGTTTCTCATTTGGCTGTTGTTCACTAGCCTTAATTTCCTCCAGCAATTCCACTACTATATCTAGTGGCAAGAAGATAAAAATGTGTGATGGATTTGAGGTTTTACAAGGGAGAGAAAAGAGATTTTACCTGCCAGCAAGCTGACCCTTCCATCATTCCCATTCCTCTGGCTAGTCCTTGGCACACCTGTATTCCTGGCAACACTTTTTTTCTTGCCAGCAACATGGTCCCCCACACTAAGTTTCAGGTTTTAAAAAACCCACTACAGACCCAAGACTAAAAATGATGCTCATAGAAAGGGGTGGAGATGGAGTCCCCTTGCTGTGAGGGGCTCTGTGAACTGAACAATAAACTGTTACTGGCTTGGAATCAGAGCTCAGCTAAAACAGCTTCAGTCACAGCTGGATCTGACCCAGAACAGATTCAAACATACTGGTTCAATTCCCTGGTTATAAGTGTCTTCTTGTAATGATAAGCTGTAATCAGCAATTAGGAAGTGCTCATGGTGAGGTAGTGCCAGAATTCATGTAAGGAAGGTCAGCCATGGGCCCAGGTCTCATAAAAATTCCAAACTGGAGTAATAATCTCTATGCTGAGCAAACATTTCAATATTGACATAACTAAAGCACAATTGAGATGGGGAAAAAGGCAGGAAGCATTTGTCATTTATAGGAAGACAACAAGATATACATATTCCTTAACATTAAGATGTTATAGATTCCAGTGGGCACCACGCGATTGTATAGTCCTTGTATTAATCCCTAGCTATATTCAGCAGAGTGTATCAATAGATTGAAGTATTTACGAGGTAAAAACATGACAGGAAGCAGACACACCCAGTGTAAGTAAAGCATGATTGTGCCAGTGTTCCTCATAAGCAGTCCCTTGATGTTCTCAGCCAAGCTCAGGTGAAAGGTACCTAATGAGAGACAGGTCAGCTTTAACCTTTCTGATGTTATCTCCTTTTGGAGAATTTTCTCTGGAACTTTCCCTATGATAATTTGCAAACAATTCACCTCAGTCTGGTTAGATCAGGTTTCCAGATGAGCATTAGATGTGTGAAAAGCACATGAAGCTGATGAAAATGCAGCTTACACACTGCCCTCCTTTCAGCTGCTGTGTAGCTCAAGTCCAGCACTCCACTGCTCATTTTGTGGACAGACTTCCAGGCTAGAGATTCATATGGGGCAAGATTACTCTCAAGAAGATTCTGAATGTGGAAATACATAAACATGCAGTTTCTGTCATGGTTAGGGCTACACACCAGCTCTGAAAGGAGTACACAGACATAGCAATGACTGATAGGACATGAAAAGGACTTTTAAGAGGAGAATGAGAAAATAAATAATGTCTATCCTGGAGTCATCCTAAGACCAAGTGCATCCTCTTTTCAGCACTGGCTAAGAGCAACACTTTCAGTTCACAGTTGGTGGTTTCCAAGAGTACAGCTGGGATGTTCTAGTTTATATTTGTAAACAACAAGTTAATCAGTAGAGGAATTTCTCTGTCTGTAGCTTGGATCACAACCATTCATACCATTAAAAGCTCTTGCAGAGTTCTGAAAGAAGTCTTTTGGATTGTGTTTGTAACATTTCATTTTGTTTGTTTGGGGTTTTTTGTTAGTTTGGGATTTTTTGTTTTGTTTTTAAAGTAGTATGTCAGTGTGCTATAGGTTTAAACTGACACACTGCTCTTTAAATGAGACAGTGTTACATGTTACCACGTGTTTCACATTGCAATCCTTACTTTCCGCACCTAGTTGAATCAGAAGCTCCTTGCTCATTACAATCTCATTTATCCCTATGTCATTCTCCCAACTGCCAGCTAAAAATTTGTTTAATTTGCTTGCAAGGGACAATGCACAAGAAATGAAATAACAAAATAAAATGTAATGGTTTTGCAAACTGGTAATTGTTTCATTCTCTCCAGAGCGATAAAACTTTATAAAAGGAATATGAACATGCTGAAAAATCAGGGCATGGCCATTTGAGCTTCTTTTTGGTTCATTTGAGAAAGAAAACACTAATAATAATATGTTTGGGTTGAATGAAGTCTCCTTTGATTCATTGTGTTTCTCCAATTTCTCAGGGAGGAAGGATGGAAGAATGTATGCCATTAAACTATTGGCCTAAAAATTACAAAGCTCTAAATCTTTGGAGGTGCTGGATACTTAAAAACCCGATAGTTCAAGTTCATATATTGACTCAGATTAAGGACAAAACATCTTTGTTCAGATGGAAACATACTGAGAGTGCACTGCTTTTTCTGCAAGGCCTTAACTCAAACACTTCTGTCTGATAGATCTCATACTTGTTGCTCTTGGGACATGAGCTGAAGTAAACTACTTGCAGACAATTTTCAGGGAAGAAATGAAGTGAGAGTGATGGTGTATGTAATATTAGTATTAGGTTGATATAAGAGTGGGAATCATTAAGTCTGTTCAGACACAATGTGTTGCAAATTGAAAAATATTTTTTTGTTCCTGGGTCTCTAGAAAACACAAGCCCCAAAGATCAGACATTGAAATGTGTCATTTTATGCTGGGTAGGATTTTCCTAAGCCTCTAAGAAAGTTGCCATCCTGACTTCCATTTCAATCAATAGGACTGAAGCCCAAAGTACAGAGATTTTGCAAATTTCACTAAGCATATGTCTTTTTAACCATTTATATACTTTGGAGAATGTTTTGACCTGTGATTTAATACATATGTTACAGAAATGGAAATGTTAAAAATGACAACAGAATAAAAGGTGGCATTCAAGCAGTAGCCAGAATTTTTTTTCAGGTGTGGCTGATAATGTTTGGGGTGGTGAGAAAGTGGAGTCCCAGTCCAAGCAATGGTACAGCCACATATGAGCATGTTTCAAAGACTCCCTCTCTGTAGCAGATGCCTTTGTTGTTCTGAATCACTGTCCAAGCAAATAACTATCAATTCATAGCAACCAGTAGTAGTTACAGCAAAATGTTGAAAAAAAGTCCCTGTGTTAGCACTTTGCATAAATTTGACCACATTTTCTGATCTAAACAAATATAGACTGAGCTCACTTCAGTCAGTCTAGCGGATGAGAAAGACTCTTTCCAAACTCCAGGGATAAATATCAGCTCACCCATTGCAGTGAGGACCAGACTGATGCTGATTCTGAACTACTTTATGAGGATTTTATCACAGAAAAGGCAAATCTGAGAAGAACCTCATAACCATAGTCACAGATTTGGCCAGGCTGAGGGTGTATGCAGATAGGCAGGCAATCTTAACTGGTACCAAAGATGAGGTGAGAGGAGCACCAGCATGTTAAAGTGGGTGAACCTGAGCCAGCTTACATCCACTCAACCCACCCGCAGGCATTTTCTCTGGATGAAACAGTAACAGTCTTATCATTGTTTTTTGACCAAGCTGCATAGATAATGGCAAGAATTCTTAAATAACCACTGCTGTGGCATCCTACATAATTGCTACAGATGCAGGAGGTAATAACAATCTCCAGCTGCCTGTACCATTGCAATTAAAATTCTAGTAATCATTGGTGTAAGTTTGTAGGAGCCGCACGATAGCAGAAAAGTCAAAATTTCTCAGTACTAAATAATTACATCATCATGCACATAGAGCCTAAAATAGAACTAACCTTGTTCAATGCATAACATATTCCTTATTTTGGTAAGTTATGAGAAAACAAATCAAAATTTTACTTTAACAAGGTAAAAAAAAAAATCTGTTCTCAAAGGAGTTTGCTATTACAACATACTATACTTAACTTTTTTGCAGTGAGGTAATTTAAATAACATGTAAAAGACATGCCAAGTATTTAATACTGATAAAGTTTATGCAGATTTCTATGGAAAAAAGGAAATGTCATTGTGACCATTGTGTTTTGTTAACTTTCACACAGCTAAAAAAATTACCCTGATGAAAAGGTTTGCATTTGCTTAAGCTAATCAATTGTTCAGCTCTTTATTTACTTATATACTTTATTAATCTAATTAGAATCTTGATTTCAATGTAGGAAGGTATGTGCACTATGTCCAGAGAAAACAATCACTTATGCACAAACTGTTGATCCTTTTGGTTCCAGTTATAGCTGTAATTCATTTGTCCCACTGAACTGGTTTAACAAGCTTGAATAATAAAGATTCAGCTTCAGCTCCTCAATCATACCAATGTGTTTCTTGATTCAGTATCTTTTAAATTAATTCAGAAACTTCCACAGTTCCAAGAGAAAATTATTATCTTATCATCCTCTTGATTTTTTGATACAGTGAATAATGGAGCTATTAAAAATGAGTAAGATCAGAAAACTTAATTTAATTGATTAGTTGGTTCTGTGAAATCAACATATTTGTGTAAAAGCTATGAAAAACTGAAACAAAAGCTATTTTTTCTTGCACTTCCATATTAGATAAATAGTGTCATAAAATATCAGTATAACAATAGTTTTTCTTCTGTTTTCTTTAAGCATCAGACAGAAGTTTGTTCAGGTGTGGCTGATAATGTTTGGGGTGGTGAGAAACCAACATTTTTCACCAAACATATGCCATTTAAAAGAGAAAGGATTATCCAACCAGAAGAAGAAACACATAACAAAATGTCTGCTAGTATCTAGGAACAGTATAATTTGCTAGAAAAGCAAATATTCCTTATAAGAACATATAAGATTCCTTTCATGAGGAACCTGCTCTTTTGTTCCAGCAGAACCAGTGGCAGAACTGGTATAGGTGCACATTCCCAATGATGGATGCTTACAGCCTGTGATCAAATGCTCCTTATCCTCTTTACATGCTTGTCAAACATGGGCTACATAAGGAACTGGATTTCTTCTCATATTCATGATTTTTTGAGCCCAGAAATGGACAAGTAGGTCTTCTTCAGCAAAACTTACACTCCTCATCAGCAATTTGTCAACAGCAAAACTCTGCCATGCTCTTAAAGTCTTCTCCAATGCTCTGGAAAACTGTTGGTCCATCTGCCCCCTATTTTACAACCTATTCTAATAAAACTCCTCAAATTGCATTTGACTGCTCTTTTCCTTCATTTTGAACTTCATCAAAGTCCATAGGCCTTGAAAATAAGAGAAAACAGAGAAGTAATCTGCTCAGAATAATGTGTGACTTCAGAAAAGACCATTACAACTCGTAACTTTGGGCAATTCAGCAAAATCCTATGTCTGTGAGTCATCAGATGAATTCCATAATACAAATACAAATATGAAGAAGACAATAAGCTGAAAACATTCACTAAATATACTGACTTACACCATCCAGAAAGTTGCCAAATGTTAGGCTCCTGCTGAATATAGTTCAGCTATTTCGCTGAATTCTAGTCAATGTAATTATGGGTTTTTATTGGAGGATTCACATATTGCCTTTATAGCTTCAACATCTATTTCAGCTTCAGCTAGAATTCATGAAAGCACATTCCCATTCCTTAAAATGCACTGCATGAAGCACATTCTGGGTCAGAGTCAACTCTCACACAAGTAAATCTGGATTAATAAAATCCACAGAGGCTAATGTACTAGTACTAGCACAAAGCAAACAGTAAAAATGGACTCACATCCACATATTTTAAAAGCAAAGAGCTCCACCTTATCAAACTATACAAAATCCTTGAATCTGGGAGAGAAGAATGCAGAAAATGAAAAAAAAAATTAATGCTCCCCTAAGGAGATAAAACTAGTAATGACTTAAAAGTGATTTAATTGTTCTATTTTCCTTATAGCAGTTTCCATGGAAGGGAAAGAGTAGCAGAAGGCTGAAGTTTAGCTGTTTCTTTACTGTGTTGCAGTCTCAAAGAATCTTACATGACAATTCTGTGCTCAGTTGTTTGAACAATTTAAAACACATGCTAGGAAGCTTAAGGAAGGAAATTAACACAGCTTATTCATTCGATGGGAAAAAATGAATTAGGAATAGAGCCTGGGACACATGTTAACAAAAAACCCACTTATATAATGCATCCCACTAAGCCGCAGGTGAAGTATAAACTGAAAGAAGATACATTGTTCAAAATTGAAGTATCCCAGTAGCAGGATTGTCTGGCATTGATTTCCCACTGAAATTTAAAATGGGATTCAGCTGAACTGAATTCCTAATCCCTTCACTCTCAGAGCATGGAAGTTTGGGCATCTGTGGGTGCAAGGAAGAGAGAGAAGACTTTTTGGCTTCCCCTGAACATTGGGGTGTTACATGCACTCATCTCCTGGTGCAGTCCCAGAGCTGCATAGCCCCCATTTACATCAGCCTGCACCTATCCCTGTCCACACTCTCTGGCAAAAGCATTAATACCCATACCAAGGCAACAATTCAAACTTACTCTTTTGCAAGCATAAGCACTCACACACAAGAATCAATTTACCACTGGCATTTATCCCTATTACTCACAGCCCCTTCTGTAGTATGTGGGTATTGTCAACAATATCATCCATGCCACATTGATATTCTTAATAGCAAGCATCCCTGTACTGAATTACATAGCAAATGTACTCAACAGGGCATTGCATGACTCAGAGCATATCCAGAAAATCTGAATAGTCCACTGAAATCATGAAACAGTAAATGGATTGCTTTCAAAGTTGTTCACATTACAAACAGATTACTTAAATCCATGACCCTATTTAAACACTTAAGTTCAAAGACTTGGGCCACATTTTATGTGAAGCTGACCTCCATAACATTCAGAGCACAGCAAGGTAACTAGAAAGAGATGTAGGGACCATAAATGCACAAACTGTTTAGTACACTGCACAAAGTACCTTTGCTGTCACGCACAATAGCTTAGCAGAAAATAATCAAAAGTTTTGTTCTAAGCTGAGTTACTACCATCCTGCCTGGGTCTGCTGGAAATGTAATTGCAACAGCACAAAAATAGAACAGGTTCCACTAAGATGTGAACAAAGTAGAGCCTTTAACTGGAGAGGGAAGAGAGAGTTACTACCACATGTACTGGCTACATGGGACAGGAAGAACCTGCTGAAGCAAGCAGCCTTGCAAGTTAGGTGAAAATTCAACTCTTTCAAGAAGAATGACTGAGAAAATATGTCACTGTTTAAATTATCTGGTCCTGCCTTAGTGACAGAACATTTCATACAATAATGGCTACACCATGCAGTAAAAGATTTGTATTTCTGAACTGCATTTTGGGAAGGAGCCAATTAATGAAATAGGGACAAAGGAATGGTAACATCAGAAAAAGCAGGCTGCAGCTGGCCCAGGAGTCCCCTCCAGTATGGGCTGTTACCATTTACCCCACAGGAAGCTGCCAAATGCCCTAAAGCAGCAATGGAAGGCCTTCTGAAACAGGGAGTTTCTCCTAACTTCTAGTAATGTTATTGGTTTTAACTGTGCATGTTCTCATTGCCTGGTACTCATGTCTAAATTATTTTTGAAACCCATTACAGTCTTCAGCTATGTTATCTTGTTACAGTGAGGTTCACAAATCATTTAGGCACTGGAAAAAACATTTCTTTTGCAAAGTTTCATTGCTGTCTTTCATTTTTACAGGCAATGCCCATCACCACCTCATATTTATTAACAGTTTGCAGTTTAAAAAAACCTTTGTGGTTCATTCTGTCTCTTGGCCACAGGCTTCTGAGAAATACTGTTAACTAATTAAGTGGAAGAGGTAAAGATGGTGGCACCACTGGTAAGTTTGGGGCTTTTTTTTAAGAGTCTGTCAACAGCCATGGTTCAGGTGTAGGCACAGCCCATAAAATTCCTCACTATAGTTTCTGTCCAGTATCAGTCGCATGGAGTTGGGATCCCAGACAACAAAGTGTTTATACCACTCTTAGTAGTATGTGAACTCTCCATATCATTTCCAAAGAATGTAAGGTCAGAAATGCAAAGAATAAGATGGCAAGTATTTCACTTTACAAAGAGACAAAATAATCCAAGCAAGTAGCATTCTGCTCCTTGTTTTCCTTGGAGGCAGTTTTAGTGGATAAGATGCCTGCAGGTCATCAGCTTATCTATAGAGGTATGCTCACCTATTTCATCTAAATGATGAGTTACCCAAGTCTTAGACAAGACCCAAAATGTAACAGGATGCTCCTCTTCACATCTCTTTGTAACACACAAACCATGTGCAGAACACACATTGCCAAAGCTGATGAGTTTGTGTAGTATTCACAAGCAGAGAGTAGCCTTTTGAATATAATCATCTGCCAAATAAAAAAGCATCTATTGGTGAACTAAGTTTTCACACTTTGTCTTTACAAAAAGAATCATAATGCAGAGGTAATGTCAGCAAGGATAAACCACTGACTTTATGAAAATTATTTGGCTTTTAATAATGGAAATGTAAGTATATGTTTAAGCAAAACTATATACATCAAAAATGTGCACTTTCCAAAACCCTTGATTGTTTTGAGGTTGGTTGGTTTTTATGAGGCAAGCTTTCCTCTAGTCCTTTTAACTTCCTGACTGCTAAGTCTACATTATAAGCAGGGTCATACAGTTGAAGGACAATCCCACTGTAATCAATACAACATCATGATAGCAACCAATGTCCCTAAGGCAAAAACAAGTATGTCTGTTGGAGTAAACTCTCCTGGGACATCCAAAAGGTTAAAAAGAAACAAACAAAAGCCTTATTCTGAGATCTGATTTACAAAATCCTATAAGGAGAAACACAGCGAAGGAATCTTGTTTTACAGAGAATACAAGTTTAAATGTTCTGGGAAATATCCAGGCACATATTAACAGTTATTAATTCTGACGTTCAAAGATACAGAAAATAGACCCAGTTTTTAAATTCTACTTTTCTGGAGTCTTATTTATCAGTGCAAACCAGCTGTGTCAATAGGATAGTGCTGAAGATGTCTCCCACTGTCACCTTATGTCTAAGGTCAAGTGTTTTGTACCCTTTGCTGCTCTAGGTGATTAACAACAGTTTTAGCTGTAGACAGCTGGATACTTACAGTGTAGCAAGCACTGATGGTTAGTCTTGTCTTTGATTATATGAATTGACTTTGGTTTCAGCAATAGTTGAAAATTCTGTGGAACTCAACAAACTACAAATAGATTTCTCTGACTTTCCTGTTTTCATTCTGATGTGTACAAATTACCTCAACACGCCCTTTTTTTTCTGAAAACACTAAGGTCTGAAAGAAACTCTTGTTATATTGTTGCCACTTAGGTTTCACTGAGCCTGCATTATCTACTCACAGCTTTAATGACTTCCTGCAGAGAGAGGCTCTGTAGAAGTCTTGGCAGCAGGGCTAAGAATAGCATTAAATGCAAGGTTATCTAGGCATTACACTCACTGTAACATGCAATTAACTCTCCTCTTCCATTTTCATTACACAATTATTCATTAATGTCAATTTAATTTTATGCATTGTTCTACATGACCGAAGGCTGATTACGGGTCTTTTCACTCCAATATCCCAAGTTAACTGGTGCCAGCCTCTCTCAGGGCTGCCTAATTGCAATTTAGCCCAGACAATTCCTCCCATTTTTGCCCTCCAGTAATGGAACAACAGATCACGGCCAGGTAAAGATTTTAAGGTGGAAATAAAGCCCAAGCCTGAGCAGCACTGAAAACAGTGAAGCCATGTCCCTCCCTTCCCTTTAATATCTCACAGCTTCTGAATTGTTATTTATTGTAGCTGCCGATGCCATAAAAAAAGCCTCATAACTTAAATTGGCCTCTCCACCATCCCAGGGAGTTCTCCAGTTATATAAGGCTGCTTCAACATAAACCCATCATTATGCATTGTAAAGACTCTGTATAATGTATATTTAATTGATTTGTTCAACAAGAAGGAAGCCATGCTATGATCTCTTTCATGGAATTTGGTTTGTCTCACTGGTTATCTTTTGGCAAAGTTTTGAAAAATTTTTCAGCATTTTCATGTTTAACTTCTTGCACTTTATTCCGTTCAGCTCTCTGAAAAACAACTCTTTATCAGATAATTTTCTTGACAAAAGAATGCGGAAAGTCTCACACTTACAGCAACACATGATACAAGCTGTTCTCTCTGCAAACTACTAAATAAGCCACCTAAAAAAGTCAGGATATAAATATAGCCAAAACCAATACAGATTCTTCCACATCATCTTCTCCTAGTAATTTACATTGTACTTTAAATCTGCACAAGTAGCTCATAATTACTTTCCTCCCCATTTTTAGTGGCAGACCATACCCTAGAGTAAGATTTAAAGAATGGCTAAGACATAAGCTATGAGTCTGTTTCCTCCAAATCACGTGAGGCTGTATGTCTCAGATTAAAAATCCCATAAAAAAAGGAAATAATTCAGTGTCTTCTACCTGAGTGAACTACTAGTTTAATTTCAGAAGAGGGTTTGCATGAGGCCTTTTCCACACATCTGATAGAAAGACTGTGATGAGACATGCCTTAAACATTGTCTGGTGCCTAAGGGTAGGCAACAAGCTGCTTCTTTGGAAGCAATAATGAAAGAAAACAAGTTATATGCATTACAGCACCCCTTTCTCTCCTTTTTTGACACTATGTTTAAGGCCGTGTCAGCATTCTCACTTGAAACCCCTGTTTTCAGGGGCTTTGTAATGCAGTCATAAAAAAGAATTCCTTGCTGAAACTTGGCACCTTTAGGCCTAAGAGAGAAACTTTTTTACAAATTGACAAAACCAAAATCCTTTTTGTTGCTTCAAGGTTGCACTGATCCCTCCCTCTCCCCCATTCAAACTGTAGCAAACTCACTGTGCAGTTCACTTTATAAAACTACAAATGAAAAATATTTGTAGGACCTATTTGCAGCCAATTGAATGGGCGTGGATACTTTTGGTAGTTGCTTTTTGAAAGCATTCAGTGACTCAGGACTGAAAGATAAGCTCAATAACATACATACATTTAAAATTATTTATCTCTTGTTATTTTTTACTGCATTAAGTTTCATGGTGATTTAAATCATTACAAAAGAGGTTATTAAGCATGAGAACAGTCAGTTCTAGTGATGCATTAGATTGGAAACTTCACAAACCAACTTTGTCAATGGCACAGCCACATTTACTGTGAAGGAGTTCTATAGAGGCTGCTTAAAAATGCACAGATGTGTACTTAGCAAACTAAATGGGAATGGATATGATGAGGTTCTTTCAGACCATGATGCAGTAAAATATATTTTAAAACCCCCTAACTAGGTTTTAACTTAATTAGGTCAATATGTGTGTTTAAAGCTTAACTTATATGATCAGGTCAATAACTGGCATTTGGGGGGTTTTAAACCAGAGATTTTTAAAGATTTTGCTTTGGTATTTTTAACAAAAGGCAAAATAAAAAAAAACTGTGGGTTTTTTTATACCTGCAGGCTAAGGTATAAACCAGACAGGGTCAAGGAATTAAAAGTGAAGGCAGACATTATGGTTCAAAATTGCAGAGGGCCACACACAGCATGGGAGGTGTCAATGCTGTACATGCTGTACTGCCCTGACAAATTGCACAGGTGGAGGATAAAGTGGGAAAGAATTTTAAAAAGATTTGATCTCTTTTTGATGACTGTGTTTCTGATACAGCTTATATTGACCTGGATCTTTAAGTTAGGAGCCTTACAGTTCCATATTTTGTTTTGAATTCACTTTTGTCTTCTAAATGCACACATATTTCAACAGCTAAACTTATCCGATACTTTGATTTTGTGACCTTAACTTATAAGTTTTATAAGTTACCAATAGTTATTGCCTTCTAGAGCTTTTTGATTCATGTTCTGTTTGCTTTCCTTCTGGTTTCTTGAGGTTTATGGCCATGGGACATAATTTGCTGGTTTCATTATGTATGTTAGACAAAATCTGTATTGCTAACAGAGCTCAGTTTGGGTCTGAAAGTTTTATATCTAAAGTTAAACCATTATTGTGTAACAAATAGTTACTCAGAAAATGCCCTTCCATCTGTCAGTTCCCTGAATTCAACAACTGATTTGAACTCTTTGTATTTAAACTACTTTAATCATGCAATAACGTTACAAACCAGCCAGTGTTACTGCAGTGCATTGCACAGTCCTTCATGCACAACTTTCTAGGCAGAGTTTCTTAACCAACACAAAGCAAGACCTGCCAGTGGTGAGGAACAATTTGGATTGGATTAATGAAACAGTGAAAGTCACACAATGGGCACAATTGCACTTGAAAGTTTATGGGCACCTTTTTTCTTGATGTTTTTGGCAAGCTGAAATAGATGCAATGCATGGATATACGGCTGGGATGCTGAGCCTTAGAATGATATTGCCCACGCACAATTGTATGCTTTTGCCTACGAAACTTGTAAAAAGTGTTGCAGCTACCCGTATCTGCTCAGATTTTTTAAACCAGAATTTGAATTTCAGTAGATTAGACAAAAATCTGTAATGAGCATCTTACCATCATGGGTACTGGATAAAGTATTCACCAAGTGAATGTTAAATGAATGTTAAATGGTTGACAAAAGCAAAACTGGATAAAATCACGACAAAGCTACAGGTTTACATCTGAAGCTTCATGGCCATGGAAAGGGAGTCCTGAAAGTTTAAATACAATTATCTGCCACCTAAATAATAATGTCCAAAACCAAATTTGTCTGGGAGCAATCTGGGATTTGACAGCCGGTAGGCACACGTTATTTTCCCTGAGAGAGCAGTGTACCATGGAGTGCTGAGATCTGCCTGGGCTGAACATGCACCCCCATGTTTTTGCAGCCAAGATGGGAAGGGACCGCGATGGTCCGCAGGTGGCAGCTCTGGTGGGGGATACAAAATGGAGTCTCCAAGGGGCTGAGCCAAGGTGACTGCTGCAAAGTCAGTCTCAACTGGAAACATTCTCCATGGCTCCTAATAGGACCAGGTTGGTTTTTCATGGGCTAAAATTCAGAGAGGAGGGAACCAGCTTGCCTTATGATTATTCATTCCATTGTTTAGGTTTTAGACCATATTTAGGTACTGGGCATGCTCCCTGCTAAGACAGCTTTTAAGTATGCTGGCTGTTTAGTTTGCCAAGCATATGTAAACAGTTTAAAAATGAAATAACTCTTCTGTATTAAAAATATATTTATTGCCCCCCTCCCCCTAAAAAACCCCAATTGTTTTTCATTATGGCTTGCTTGCATGCCAAATTTCATTTAAATAAATAAAGATATTTTTTAGGTATAGGATTTTTTAAAAAACAGCATTATAGTTATGTAAAATCTATGCTCCTGTAATTTAAAACAATGCTACCCTGGAGTTTTAAACTTTCCAAAATGAGGATTTATAATGAAACACCTGACAAAACCTTAACATACAGATACTAATAAGTTCTTCTGTAAACAATGAATCTGATTCAGATTTTTTTAAAACTACCTTATTTAGCCTAGCGTGACTTTACTTATTCCAGTGAAATAGTTTCCCCCATTTACCTTGTTGTGAGTGGTTGCAATCATGCATGGTATATGGTAAACACATGTTGGGGGATCTGTACAGATCACTTTTTTTAAGGTCTACATTGACAAAAATGGATAGTAGATGAAGTGAGGTTTCTAATGACCTAGCCAGAAAAACACTTAATGAATAAAAATAAATGTGCATTACTTCAAATGCCATTGTAGTTTACCTTATTTTTACCTTATAGTTTTTCAGGTTTCTCTGCCCCCCTGCCCTTAAATTAAATTAAATTAACATGACATTAAATCTGCTCAGCATTCTAGACAATATACTTTTTGGTTTCTGTATAATTTGGTCATTTTACTAATAGGGTTTATAGAAATACTAAGTTCTATTTAGAGGCAGTGTTACTTATAAGCAACTGGCAATTGTACAGCTATTCTAAAAGGCTGAAATAGCTCACTGAGGTATTATTCCAGCTGTTGCAGGCCTTGTAACAGCCTTAGGTGCAGACTCAGTGTAGAACTTTGTGTTGCAGAATCCTGCTCTAAACTGTAATTCTAATGAGGCTCACGACAAGGGTGATAGCTGCTGGGGTGAGAAGGCAGAACTGGTAACTTCACTATCTGAGCTGTAATCCAACTCAAAACCCAGTGCATGAGCACAGATTTGCACTAAAAGAATGACAGTGGGAGAGAAGTGAGCATGTAGTTGCTTCCAGTCATGTAAAACCAACTATAAATCAAGTGAGTATTTGGCATCTTAAGCAGATATAGTAAGTTTTCCTCTAAGTGTTTTCTGCCAAGGGTTTGATTGTGGGGTTATTTAGTTTTGCAGGATGGCTCAGATCATCCCATTTACTGTCTAGTTGAGTAACAACCTGAGATCACTGAATCACCCCAAGAAAACTTCAAAATTGAAAATCTGAGAGATGTCAGTCATGTCTGTTTCCTGGATTTTGCATGAAGGAAGATTCAGGATTGGACAGGACACAGTTTGATAATGTTAACTTCATTCTTAGAACAAATGTTTACTAAAAATGTATATTCCTGACACATTGAATTGGGGATGTTTAAAAATTCAGAAAAATCAAACAATTGCTAATAGGGCCCTTAATATGCCAATTTCCCATAATTTCTTCCACTAGTTAGATCACTTGAACTGCCATCACCTCTTTATCTCTTTGTGATACAGTGTACAGCTTTTAATATACAGTGGCAAAATTTTCAGTAGATCAGTTTGACTGGTATTCAATGAACACCTTATTCAACTGATCTAGCATTTTCTGCCCTCTAACAAATTTTATTTTCCTAGTTATTTAGAGGAAAAGAAGCACACTGCCAGGTATAGTCTCCCTTCAATGCATGCATGCATCTCCCATTAACTCCAGAGGGAATTATGCACACACATCAGGAGAAAAATATACCCCATAGTGATAATGGCTTGCATTTATATAATGCCTTTTATTCTGAAGCACTTTTCAAACTGCTCTACTGCTAATCTGATTAGAAGCTCCATCTGTAGAGTGTACCTCCATTACTCTGCTAGCAAGCATAACATTTTCAACCCAGTCTATGAAAACCCTTAAGAAAGGTGTCACTGTATATTTATGCTCAGGTTTTCTCAGTGGTGATATCTTCTTCCCTCTCTTCTTTTATGCAAAGAAAGTCAGTTGCAAATGCACACCCTTGTTCAATTTTTACTGTGGTATGCAAAACCCACAATAAAAAACAGAGACCACTCAATTTGACATGAGACATCAAAAAAAAAACTTGATTTTTTGCTTTCAATGAAATCACTTTCCAAATCACCAGTGATTTCACTGATGCTCATCACAGCCTGGGCCCTGGGGTATTAAGAAACTGACCCACTTTTCCCACAAAATTTCATTAATGTGTAATACATATGGAACTAGGTAAAGAAATACTAGTTTACAATATAGGTCCTGAGCAGAGGGAAACTATCAGTATCTTAGCAGTGAGGAGAGTCTATTTCACAAATGAATAAAATTATTTCATCCTCTCAGCTGTGGCAGGTCTGGGAGTCACTGGTCTGCAAGTAACAGCTGCATGTCCAGGATTTTGGCATCCGACTAACAAAAGAGCACTGTACATTACTTAATCTATAATAATATCCCTCAGTCTCTCTGAGGCAACCCACAGAAGGGAAGAATGAAACACCCTTCACAGCAAAGCCTACCTGTGCAACAAAAACTGGCATTCTGTGGGGCTGCAAGGGATGAGGGAGTAGGAATAACATGGACTTGTGGGTAAGGGCTGCTGAAAATGACACCACACTTCTGTAACTCTGAACTTGAGCCTAAGTGTGTCTCATCGATGTACAAGCATCTGCTCATCTTCCAAGGGTAAATTTTACCCACTGCGCGTTAAAGATTCATGTTCATTGCTTTCACAGTTACCACTGAGGTCTAATTCACATTTTGGGATGGTAGCAGCAACAGAAGAAAAACCTTTTCATGTAATATCTGTTACACAACCTCTTCTTCTCCCACTCTGTCCCCACATGCCTAATGTATTTTTATTTCATGGATGGAGATGTCTTTAATAATGTGATAGGGAATCCAAATGGCCACCCTGATGTGCCAACAGAAACAACACATTTCACAAGATAACTTTCTCAGTGCTTTCTAGTGATTTCTTTTCCTTAAGGGGGTGTCATTATTATGTTTTATCTTTGCCTGTTAGTGTAATTTTAATTTATCATTAAGTAACATTTTGCTTTTTAACATAAAGTATTCAGTGTGCTTGATGGAGCGGCACTTCATGGAAAGTTAGTTCCTTCATAGCAACAACTGTTTGGAGAAGAGGAGTTTATTAATTTATCAGAGCCTTATGTTCAATTTCAGATTTTTCAGCTTAGGAACCAACAATCAGCTGCACCTGTTACCAATTAAAGTATTAATGGCACATCAATCAAAGAAAAATCACTGCAAAAGGAGATTACACAAGCTCTGTACTCATGTCATTTCTTTGGAAGTTATCTTTTATTTCCAAAAAGAAATTAAATCCATAAACTATACACTAAAAATCCTGAGCAGGGCTCCTGCTACAGCGCTTGAAGTAACTTTGCATCTGAAATGGGGTGGGAATTGTGGGGGGAGCAAGATCTTTTTCTACTGAAGAAACTGGGTGCCTTGTATTTAAAAAGGAATAATGTTCCTTTAAACACAGAGGCCAGCAGGACCCTGTTAACGTTTTTATGGAGCTTGACAAAAGTTAATTACTAGGTTTGCAAAAAGCCTGTGAAGCACAAGCATGGCACAAGATTGATGGAATCTCCCTGCTCTTTGCAGGTTGCTGCCTCTCCCCGCAATGGGGAAAGCACTGCGACAACAAAGGCAGAGACCCTTCACAGAGGATGTCTAATTTGATCATCGGTACTCTATAGAAAAAAAATATTATCACCTCCAATTAATAGGAAAAAGTGTCATGAGCAAATGATGCAGCTGTCATAGCACAGCCAGTCTATTAGTGTCACCAGCTCCACACTGTATGGTTTGTGAGGCCTGGGTGCTCTCTCAGGTCACCCCACATCCCATCTTCACCTCTCTGACCAGTGCTGTTGGGATAGTGCATAACATTTACTAAGGCCCTGGGATTACATTGGAAAATCATTTCGCACTGTTATGCAAGTTGTATATACAATGTATATCAACATCATTACTTTACTGTACCTTTTAAACCTTTCAGAATTCAAAGGTGCTCTTTGGTAAATGGAATTGCCTAATTGTGTGTTGAAGAGGAGATATTTTTATCAAGATGAAAA